>NC_135867.1:4372691-4485191 GCF_031162955.1 Sander vitreus
GGGTTTGACTATTTGTTAAAAGGATGTTGGGTGGTAAAGGGTTAACCATACATGGTTTCGGCGTATGACTATTTCTTGGCCATCCCTGGACAGTAGATGACCATGTGTGAGACATTTACTGAAAGCTTTATAAAAGAAAAGGCTCATATTAAAATTCATAATGCACGTAGTGTTCCCTTTAGTTTAGCATCACAGTCTGATCTTAAAGAAAAAAAAATATTTTAGTAAGGTGTTCCACCACACGCAGCAGCAACAGCTTCAGTGCTCTTTGACATGGATTCTCTAAGTCTCTGAGCTCGACTGGAGGGAGGATTCTTCTACCTGAATATTTGTTACGTCCAGCTGGATCTGATCCAGGTTTCTGTCACACAGTCTCTCATCACTGGCAACACAGTGGGGATCATATGGTCAGTTGTAGAAACAGGAATGTGTAGACAGCAGTTTGATATGATTGGAGCTGTGCCCATTTTCACAACCGGACAGTCGCTGTGGAAAGCAGGCGTGGTTATTGAACTGTGGGTTTTCGGGGGGGGTGGTCTGGAATTGAAATTATTATTTAATAGTAAACAGTGCTTTTGAATCGTGTGTGTGTTTGATGGGGGGGTAGTAGGACTGGCCTGGGCACAGGCAGTAGCCTCTCCTCATTAACACAGCAGTGCACCTGTGATCACTCTGATATTCTCTTTGAGAGCATTAAGGTTCTCGGCGGGGGGTTTGGGGGGGGCTGGGGTTCGCCATTTTGATCCCGGTGAATTAGGTGTGGCATGCTCGCTCGACAGCTCGCCTCATGTCTGATAGATGGGATGAAAGGAGAGGGGGTGCACAAATGGGCCTTTGTTGTAGGGCGGGCACAGCTTGTATGCTAATAGTCAGAAACAAACAGACACGGACCCAAAAAACAAAGTAAAAGAGTTCAAACAATCGTGTGTGTGTGCGCGTGTGTGATAGAGGCGTAGCTCACAGTCATCTATCATTCAAGTGGAGTGTGGATTTTTATGTAAAAACCCAGCCGACTCATTAAGCACAATGGGAGGCTCTATCAGAACATTTCCACTAAATGGATTCAGTCTGTTTGCATAAATGATTAGGTACAGTAGTTGGAAGACCAGAGGAATGAATCATTGTCCTACTTATTTGCTTGCTTTCTGCTGCAGTGTCAGTGTGTATGGTGGCTCCTTGAATTTTTAATTCAATTAAAAAAAAAAAAAAAAATCTTCTGAAAACTATTCACTAAGGTTAGAAACAAAGACTTTGGCAATTAGACTCCATCAATGTGAGGCATATTCATTAAGTGTAGGCCCACATGAATTTAGAAGATAGGGACGGGGTCCCCCAGAATGACTAAAGCCTGCAGCCAGATGATGGAAACTCTGTTAAATGTCCTGGAACATCCTGAATGTAATAGTAGTGATAATGTGGAGGTGGTGAACAGGCACCGTCGTACGTAGGTCTGAAAGATGCACTGACAGAAATGCAATGCTCCAAGGACTGAGTGGCTCATGGTGCGCAGGCAGAAAGATGATTAGTCAGATATGGTGACGCCATTGTGAATGTGTGAACTTTGACAATTTGGGATGGTGAAAGTGACGGAGAAAAGATGTTCCTTATCGAACTTTCGCCAAAGTTTCATTACATTTAGTTTGCACCCTGCCGTGCTGGAAAAAAATCATTGCAGTCACAGGCCAGTGACAGGCCCATCAGTTAGTAGTAGTGAGTGAATAGTTTAACAATGCTGCAGTTCTGTCAGGAACACTGAGTTTCTGTATATGTATTCTGTACATTGGATTCTTTCGCATTGATCCAAAATACAGTAAATGACGGTGGTTTGGTTTCCAGCTACATTTATTTATTTATTTATTTATTTATTTATTTATTTATTTATAAGGCAAAAGCGCCAAAAAAAAAGTACTAAATATGTCTGATCTTTTAACAGTGACTCATTTTTTTAATTCAAAGTTAGCAGAGCTCATGGTGTCAGGAGATTGAAATGGAAGTGATTATCTCAGGCCAGCCCTTTCTGCTTGATGGATGAGGAAAAGCTGATTTTGTTGGCACCTAGTTTGTAGCTTTCAAGGATTTTCAGCACCGTAATGATAACCACAGGTCCTGGGATAAGAAGGCCTTTGTTGGAGTACAGCGGCAAGTCAGCGTGCTGTCGTCAGAGCTTTGATTGGAAAAAAGGTCTTCTATTTATAGTGTTAGAATAACAGCCGAGGCCTCATACCTGGCCCCTCTTACCTTAATGTCTCGTCTTTCACACACTTTAATATGAGACGAAAAAGAAATGACTGCAGTTTCAGGTTCCGTCTACCTCGAAATGTCATTTTGTCCACCTTCAGTAAAGTGGGATCACTCGACATGTTTAATGTTAGATTATTTTATGGAAATGGTTTCCTACATTTTGTTGTTATGATGCCTGCATGTCTTTATAGGTCAGGACGTGCTCCATGCTTGTGGTTAGCATTTTGTCCAAACATACCAATCCATTTAGGAGTAGGAAGGAAATCCAATCATGTATCCTTGAATAGATATTTATGTTTGAAATGGAAACCAAAAAGAATTATACTCAGTGTTTTCCCCCATAACTGCAGCATTGTGGTCAGAGGTATTTCTGGATTGTGGAACTGCAGTTGTTCCCAGTTTCAATGTTAGATTCAGTGACTGTTCCTATTCAGGCACTACTCATGTACTAGATAATGATTGAGCTACTGTTGTTACTCTTGGATTGGGTCTATTTATGGTAAGCAGATGACTAGATAATAAACTTCAGTTGTATTTCCATGTTTGTAGCTTTTGGGTCGAGTTTCTAGCAGTCGGGTACGCACGACTACTTAATAAGTATTTAGGAAAATATGTTACCGTAGGCTCAATCTCCAAATTTGTTTTAGTTCTGCTGATAGCTAAAGGATGCCCCCCCCCCCCTTGATGTAGACACAGTGTTTAGCCTGTTGACCTTTAATTAGCCATCCTGTGGCTGCGGAGCAACCTGCATGCCAGAGCCCAGCAGCTCTGCAGGGGGTCTATTGATGGGTAGTGGATGCAGAGGAACAAGCCACATTCACTGCCGAACATCAGATACAAGCATAAATAAAACATTCATGTTGCTCCTTTAATGAAGTCTCACCCATCGAGTGTGATGATGAAAAATTAATGCAGCTGCTGAAGAAGTTGCTAACCAGTGGGGATGATTAGCAGTTAGAGGTTGGAAGATGTAGTGAAACCCATAAAACCAGTAGAGAAACATTCCCAGCATGATGCATGTTTTTTTTTTTTTTGTAAGTCATGTCTGTGGGCAGATTTCAGATCGACAAATTTCTTAAATTAATAAACAGAGATTCCATTTTGTTGACAATTAATGCAAAGTTGTTGATTTAAGATGACTTGCCAGGGCTCCAGACTAACTTTTTTCACTAGGAGCACAGTGGCCCCCAACTGAAAATTTTAGGGGCACAACCAGAAAATTTAGGGGCACACACGTAAACAACGTAAATCAACATGCTAACCAAATATTCACATTTCTACTAATTTCCACTGTATTACTAATAAATACATTGCAGAAATTACAATGTGCTGTTTCAAATTCAGTGTCACTTTAAACGGCTTGTTTATTGCTAAGGCCATATGGTCAAAATTAAATGATTTAATAATAATGTATAACAATAACTTATTTCACTAGTAAATTGCTGTGTTGTTTCTCCGACGGCAGCTGCAGATTGTTACGTACCGGTGTTGAATCCTCTAACAGTCAAACTTTACACCGTTTAGCGTTAGCTGTCAGCATTTTAACCGTGTTTAATCCAGCTACTAGCTAGCGGTAGGCTAACGTTAGCTGCTGTTGAGTATAGTGTTAACTAGCGTCACATGCAGCGGGGTTTGTATTTCCTGTAACATCTGTTTCAGAGCAGCAGAGAGAAGCGCAGACATATCAGTGGCACCAGATTTTCTTCTGTATGTAAACGTCAATATGGAATGGATTATTCTGCGTTAATTTTTTTAACGCATTATTTTTTTCTCAGATTAATTAATCGAAATGAACGCGTTATTTTGACAGCCCTAATAAATAAATAAATAAATAAATATATATATATATATACACACCAGCTCTAGTCTATAATTACAATGAATTCAACTTCAAATTAAACATGCATTGTTTAGGCTACTACTGAACCAATATTGGTACCGATACCTGAAATTATTTCAGTTGTAAAAATTATTGTCAAACCTCTTTATCCTATGTACTTAGAACATTATGTTATTTTATTAGAATATGTTACACTCTAAAGAAACTAAACAAAAATAAAAAAGTCCCTCTCTCCTCCCAAACCCATCCCTACAACCTATTACATTGAATAATTATTCATTTCTTACTCACTGTAACTTTTATTCTTGTATTTGTATATTCTTTTTTATTTTTTGTTTTATTTTCATGACCGTTTTTAATTGCTCTTTAATGTTTCATGTAAAGCACTTTGAATGGCCTTGTTGCTGAAAGGTGATGTAGAAATAAAGTTGCCTTGCCTTACAACCTCAGCCTGTCAGTCAGTCCCCAGGGCACAGAAATCACTGTTGTGCCTGCTTAGGAAGTGTAACGTCAACAGCACCGCAACCGCTTTCGGCTCTCCATTAATATCATATCGCAGCAAATGCTGTCTGCGTGGAGTTTTGAAAAACTGTAACCACACTTGCAACCACTTTATCGGCATTTCCGTGACTCACTGTGACTTCAACAAAACTGCAGAGCCGACGTAGTTTGCATTGTCCGCAGCTATGCGTGTGTGTTTGTGTCAGAGCTCTGCTCTCTGTCAATTTTCAGAGAGGACAGATAAGCTTGAGCTTACGCGCTGTCAGGTACCGAAATGTAGACGTTTTAACGTATAAAAAAGGGGGAAAATTTACTGGTCGCACATGTGCGACTGGATGTAAAATTCAGTCGCACGCTCTCAAATTTTGGTCGCAAAATGCACCCATTTGGTCACAGTCTGGAGCCCTGCTTGCTATATAAATATGGAATTAAAAAACAGTCAAGGACAAAAAGGGAGCAGAGGTGTGTGTATTTAATCGAATCTCTTCAAATGTGCCTCAAAGGGTTTTACAAGCTGATCTGATTGAAGAGTTAGTATTTCTGTAAGTTGACCTGTACAGTTGGATCGATCCCATTTACACTTGGGGCCATTTGTCTATCACCATTTCCATGGATGGAGCTATAGTAGCTACCCGTTTATGTAGGAGGAGGACATTCGCATTCTTCATCCTGCCAACAAACCTCTGATTGGTCAATTGTTTCTTTAGCAGAAACAGCCATCAATGAGCAGAACTCCAGACGTATTTAAATCATTTGAACTGAAATGTGTTTTTCCTCTGCAACTAAAACCACAGAAACGTTGCATTTGCAAAGACAGGTGGTCTGTGCAGGCAGAAAAGTACAGTACGCCAAATGAGACAGACATGAACACTTGGCGCATGTGGGATTGTTTGTTTGTCAGGAAATTACAAAATAGGTGCAAGTGCAAAAAAATGAACTACAGCCATGTGCCAAGTTTGCACAAAGCAAAGTGTCGTGAATGAAAGACCAGTATCAGTCCCATACATGTCTAGTAGTCCTAACCTGAGTGAGTCCACCTCAACAGTGATCCTGGTGGGCTACGTGCGAGGTCCTGACCTGAAGCTGTGATATGCTCTGCTGCATGAAAGGGGGGGAGGGGATCACTGATGCATAAAGAGGTGCCTTTGAGGAGATTTGCAGCACTTCCTTATCTCTATATGTGAAAGAATAAATCCTGGACCCTTCACTGTTACTGACTGTCACCCAGGGAACATGTTCATGGGAGATTTGTGCCAGATGCTGTCTCTGAAAGCACAGACAAGGTGCTCTCATCTCCACTGTAGGGCTGTGTGTGTGTGTGTGTGTGTGTGTGTGTGTGTGTGTGTGTGTGTGTGTGTGTGTGTGTGTGTGTGTGTGTGTGTGTGTGCGCTCTTTGATGTCAGGCAGTACACAGCGTCCCCCAGGTGTTAGACACCACACGGGGGTTGCGTATTGAGAAATCCTTCTCCCTGTCATCCACACTTACATGCTAGCTTTTTACACCCTCCACTCTCTGAGGGACCCTGAGTGTCCACGCACAACTTTTATTCAGAGATGTCCTGAAAAAGTCTGAAACGCTGATCTGCTCTTACATTTTCTCACGAGTAGCTTCAAAAAAGCTGATTTTCTTTCCCAGAATGTGGTGCATCTGCTTTTTTCAAATTTTCTTGGAACCTATCGTCATATTTTAGTATTCCAAGACCAGAAACCATAAACATGAGGGTTTATAGTTCATTTATTACAAGACTTTTTAATGTTCTCAGAAGAATTTGGTCTCATTTCATGGCTCACAAGGCATGTGAGGGATTAGGGTGAGTAAATGAGGCTGGTTTGTTCTGTCAGAGGTGATTTGGACTCTTATCAGTGTTGGAGCTGCAGATCTACTAGAGACTTAAGCTGACAGCCTTAATCAAATGGTAAAGCCGATAATGGTGACCACTGTAGTTAGAGTCTGAGGGTATTGTCTCTGTGTTAGTCAGATAATGAGCGACTGTATGCAGAGGTTGTCCTGGAAGTATCCCCCTCGTTATGTCTGTTATTGTCTGATTTGCATTGTGAGAGTCTCTTTATTTGACCTGAATGAAAGGACAGAAAACTAATTTGTTGTCTCTCTTAATTCTGTGTCTATCCCGTTTTACATGCTCCGTCTTCTCTATAAATGTTTAAGAGGGGTTAAAAGTGCTACGTAACAACCTAGATTATTACCAAATAAATGTTAAGACGTTTAGTAATCACTCTAAACAAATGAGAGCATTCCCAATAATTTGTGGCAGCAGGTGAGATATCTGTCACACAACCAGCTGTATTACTTTATCACATTAAAGTGCTCATATTATGCTTTTTGGCTTTTTCCCTTTCCTTTCTTGTGTTATATATCTTTTTTTGTGCATGTAATAGGTTTACAAAGTGAAAAAGCCCAAAGTCCACCCCAAAGGGACTTACCATCTCCAACAGAAAACACTGGTCACAAACTGCAAAGTAGTGACATCCTCTGTACATCTCTGAAAGCGTTGGTTCTCATGGGAAATGTGGTCTTAATTTTGAGAAAGGTTGACTTGTGTTTTGAAAAGTCATTATTCTTTCTCCTTTTATTTGTGACAAAAAGTTAGCATCCATTACACGAGCAGTGGCTTAATTACAATGAAATCACCAAAGTTATAACAATTGATCCGGAGAGACGTGAAAGTGTGTACCCAACTTCTTGGCATTTTATTTTTGTAGTCTTCAAGACATTTAACTCAAAACTACACCTAATGAGATCATCAGTCATTATTGGCGTTTTTTTTCCATTACATGGTACCTGCTTGACTCGCCACGACTCTACTCGACTTTTTTGGTTTTCCATTATGAAAGAAAGTCCCTGGTATCGCCTCCGTCGAGGTTCCAAGCGAGCTGAGGCGATACCAAAAGGTGACGTGAAAACCTGCAGACTGCTGATTGGTCGGAGAGAATCGTCACTAATCACTGCGTCATCATTGCCAGCGACAGACGGGGGTCTCCTGAACAAACCCGCCATTTTGAAATAGTTTAGCCAGCGGTGTTTTTTTTTTTTTGCTGCCTTCAGCTTCTTTTGAAACAAAATTTGACTTCTGGTTGTGGCAACAGCCATGTGCCGAGAATCAAAAACCACACACCTTCGACGTTCTGTGTGTGTGTGTGTGTGTGTGTGTGTGTGTGTGTGTGTGTGTGTGTGTGTGTGTCGCGTTAGGTCACGGCGGTTTCCTGCGGCGTCGCTATGACGACCAGCCACGCTCACCTCACGATTGAGGGGGTACTAAATCTGCAATGAAAAAGGAGGACGGGGCACCGTGGTCGGGCCGAGCTGTTACTAGCAGTGGTTAAGCGCCGTTAGATACAGAACCACCCGTCTCACAACCACGAATGTCTGTACACAACAGATATTTCACAGGTTAAGAGAACTCATTGACCTGATGCTGACTTTCCGACCAAACAGTGACACCTCTTGAGCCATGGCATGGCTAAAAATACTTACTGATAGCTGACATTGAATGTCTTTACTTTTTTATTCACTTTAGTAATTTCAATCAACATTTTTGCCAGTTCCAGGTTTTTTTGGGCAGAGTTCTTTTACAGCTGCTTGTGTTCAGACATCAAAATATAACATGATAGAACTTTGGCTTCACATGAACAAAGGTATTTTTCCAGAAAACGTATCTATATTCCTCGATGCAAGGTATAAAATGAGTTATATTGGCGAACGATTTCCCTGCTGTGACAATTGGCAGAATGGCAGCACTGAAATCTGGATCACAAAGGAGACAAAAAATGGAGAGCATTCAAACATTAGCATTAACCATACCATGGAAGTGACTCCAGCATCGTTTTAATTAATTGTAGATATACTGTAATTTTAACAACTTAATTAGTAAATAATGGATAGCATTTTGTGAAGAAATCTACCTCTAGTGGAGGGGTTAATCTGCCGTTTGTAATGTAACTGTTTGTTGTTGAACTGTGAACGCCCCCTCCTGCTCCCTTCTGTTGCTCATCCCTCCGACAGGCCAGTCATTGGGGGGTCTTGTTGTCCAGTCACAGGCCTGATCCTGTCAACACATCCAAATATTCTGGAGTAGTGAGTTTTTTTTTTCTGAATGAATTAGCTCTATCATCCAGACACAGACAGCAGACAGCCACAAATGTATGCGCACACACACACACACACACACACACACACACACACACACACACACACACACACACACACACAGGCAGCAGTTTTTGTTGTCAGGGTCCATAGATCATGACTCATGTGTGCTTGTGCTTTAGTCCATGCAGCATAAAGTCACAACAGGAATAGATAAGACCGGTCCCAGGTTGGCTATTGAAGCCAAATCCCCAGCAACCCCCCAGTGCTAATCGGATTAGCTGAAAAGTTACCAGCATGGCCCCAAAGAGACGCAACATTTTTTACACTGACTTCTGTGACATATTTTGCTCTCCAGCCTCCATAAGCTGCTTCTTGTCTCAAAGCTGTTGCATATCATCTTAGTCTTGTAAAGTTCAGTACATTAACTGTTTTTAGCCTTTGGTTTAGGGGTGTGTGTGTGTGTGTGTGTGTGTGTGTGTGTGGGGGGGGGTCTGGTCCACCCAGGTGGGGGAACAATGGCGTGCCAGTTGTCTTAAAGGAATGGTTGGCTGAGCATAGGCCCAGGCAGAGGAGGGAGGGACAGAAAAAAAAAAAAAAAATGAGTTGTGAAAATGATTGGTGCGGAGGTTGGGGTGAGACAGGGTGGTGATGGGGGAGTAGCCGGCTGAATGGGGGCAGCAGGGTGGCAACTGGACTCTTAAAGCTCTTTTCATGCTTGGTCTGTTTCAACCAACGCTGAAAACACATACTAGGACACTGAGGTCTAGCCCTTGTTAATCGTTTTCCCTTTATTTTTGAAAACAATTAACTTTAAAAAAAAAAAAAAAAACTATACAAAAAAAAAAACGGATGTCCCTAGTTGTTTTGCCCCTCAGTATCTGCTTACACCAAAAGTACAGTATGTTTTTCTTCATAATACACAGTGAACCTAAAATTTGGCCTACATTATATCTGTAAACACAAGAAATCATATGAATAGCTCTGCTCTACCTTTCAACATGCAAACAGTTCCCCTTTAAGTACAATTTTGTTGTACTTTACGATTATAAGTTGAGATACTTCACTAGTTAGTATAATAATAGTATTTCCATTTTCTGGTCGGTTTATACGTCTACTCTTCTGCATTTCAGAGGAAAATAGTGTACTTTTTACTCCAGTTCATTTATCTGACAACTGGAATATACAGTAGTTACCAAAATCATAAGAAATGTGACAACAAGATAGAATTTTGAGTGAATAACACCACCATTTGTTTTACCTCCACTGCTAGCTTGTCAAAATGATAGGATATGGTATGCTGTTTACATAACCTGTATCATGTATATTAATGCATATTCGGAATAATAGTGAAATTTTGGTGTGCATGTAAACGTACTCCGTGTAAGGAGGGGAGGGGGAGTATCCTTTCCCATCTTGCACAGCAACTCCAAACCAGATTAAACTGAGAAAATAGATTTGTTCTTCTTTGTCACTGTTGTGAGCTGCCTCCTCCTATAACAGCAGCCAAGTCCAAAATGGCTGAAAAAGCACTTGGCTCTCTGAGTCAACAGCCCAGTGTCAAACTGTCTGGCCTTCCCTTGCCTACATTCCCCCAATGATGCCTAGGGAACTGGTTTTCTGGCCAAGATGTGGTTTTGTGGCTACAGTCAGCCAGGCAGAAGGGAGATGAAAATTATGCCATGTGGACAAGAAGCCTTTTCTTCTTTGTTCTGCTAACATGGCAGACTGGCTCTAGGTTGGCTTTGGAAGACAGTTCAGTCATCTGCCAAACACAATGCAGTTTAAAATTACATTAGGGTTGAGGGTCAAAATTAGATTTAAGGGAGTCACACGATCACAATGAAATGCCATTTTTATGTTGGGTTAAATACTGTTTTTATGGCTTTAAATGGTTCATGGATAATATGGGACCAGTGCACACTTCCTGCACAAAGCATGATGTTGATTTATGTGCATTTCTGTGTTTTTCAGCGTGGGCCAAGGTGGAGCTGACTATGCATGAGGGTGTTGAGGTGTACCTGGGTGACTCGGCTCAGATCCCCTGCCAGTACAACTTCACTGACACTGACAACAAGCCCAGCTTTTTCATGATCCAGTGGTTTGTGGTGAGTACTGTTGCCCCCCTCTGCGAAAACTTGACACTGCCTGTCTGGAACTATCCAACCACGTATGTATGTTGTAGGGCTGCCTCCTAAAAGTCAATAATTTGAATCATGTTCTAGGAGCCCCGAGCTCAGTTTCTAGTTGGAGCATCAGACTTTTTTATTTCTTCAAAATAGATAAAAATAAGAGCATAAAGCTGGCTACAAGGAAATCAAATCTACATTGTTATACAGGACAAACAGGCTTCACAATTGTAGGTGATGTTCTCCTCTGTTCATTTCCAGACATGATTTTTATTAGTTCCTTGCTTATAAAGTGACACACACAGGGCTACAACTAACGATTATTTTTTATTGTCGATTATTTGTTGATTATTTTCTCGATTTAGTTGTTAGTCTATAAAATGTCAGGAAATTGTGAAAAATGTCGTGTTTCCCAAAGCTCAAGACGATGTCCTCAAATGTCTTGTTTTATCCACAACTCAAAGATATTCAGTTTACTGTCATAGAGGAGAAAATAAACTACAAATTATTCACATTTAAGAAGCTAGAATCAAAAAACTTGAATGTTCAATCAATCGATCGGCGAATAATTTAATAGTTGACAACTAATCAACTAATCTTTGCAGCTCTAGACACAATGCTCAATCTCGTAAAAGTTTTGCATGAACATTTTAACATCGACAACTTCTCAGTTCCTCCCCCTTTTCCGCTAAAGCTCAAACAGGGAGTGGTGGATTTTTGCAAATCACACTACAGGCTGTAGGTGGTGCCAGAGTGGAACATAGGGTCAGTGTCAGCAAATATGACAGAAAGTTAGTTTTATAAGTATATCCAAGAGGTCAGAGTTGAGTTGAGTCCTGACTGTGTGTCCCCCCTTTGCAGAGAGCTTTCCGGCAGCCAGCCAGCCCACGCATACGGATCTTCTACGGTGATGACGAGCAGCAGATGGTGGACAACAACACGGACTACAGCGGTCGCATCCAGGTGACTTCAGACCAGCAGGGAACTCAACTCACCATCCAAGATGTCCAGCTCAACGATGAGAGGGAATTCTTCTGCCAGGTTAATGGGCTTGTTGCCGGGAGCGCTGAGGGCAAGACCCACCTCCGAGTGTTTGGTAAGGAAGACAAAACATTGTTTCTTTAAAAAGGGATATTTTTCAAGTTTTTAATGCTCAAGTGGTATTTGTACCGTACTCCGGTGGTAACTCAGTTCACATCGACAGTACATGCGAATAATTTTAGTCTTGACGAGAGAACCATCTGGAAGGCCTTTGAAACTTAACCTGCCATTCAAAAGACACTTTTCTTCATCAATTTCTGCTTAAGGAGGTTTGTTTCTGCTAGCCATCCGCTCCCCTCTTGTCTCTGCCGCAGTCCCGCTCAGCCCCGTCCCCCCACCCCCACTGACTGCCTGCGCAGTGCTGCTGCGTACAGCTGCGTTCAGACAGGGAAACGGCGATCCAGCGATTTGCCGCAGGGTTGTGCGGCGGGGGGAGTGTCAATGAAACGGCCTATTTGTGTGACGTAATTGTGTCACGTAATTAAACCCCCCAATGTAGTACAAGTAGACTTTATTTTTCACAACTACTGTTTTCCATCAAATCGTTTATAGATCTCGACGTTTCCGACTGCACTTGAAGGCAGCTTGATTTTACAGAGAAAAAAGAAAAGAGACGAGTGAGACAAATCCATTGTGCTTTGTTGTTGCAGGAAACATTCAGCTGTCACACAAACCCCCTGGGCACTTCAGTGCTTGTGTTTCGTGGCAGAGACATTGATGTATTAAGAGAACGACTGGGCAGCAATAGAGGCAGTGATGTTTCCTGTTTACTGTACGGGACTCTCACGCCGCCTCAAAACACACCAACAAGTCTGATCGCCAGTTTCATGATTGGCCACGGCAGTGTGACGTAGGGTTGCGTTTTTTGAAAAGTTGAGTCAGTCTCAACTTTTCCTGCAGGCCAGCTGCGTTTTTTTGCATGTCCCCCCTACGGCAAACCCCGCCGCAGCAAAGCGTTCTACCCCCATTCAAAATGAATGCAAAGACCTGCGTTTTTGCTGCACTGTCAGATGGCCGATGCAGGCTGTGTAAATGCCCACTAAGAGGAGAGAGGGTGAGAGACGTCAGCACTGTTGGCCGAGGGGCCGTGGACTGCATGCATGTGAATGAATTACAATAGAAATATATGTGAATATATTACGCCTTTTCCCAGATGGTCTGTTGCTAAATTTGTAATAAATTAAAATAAATAAAGTCGCTAAGAGGGTCTAAAAAGTCGCTAAATCTAGCAAGCAAGCTGCCAAGTTGGCAACACTGTCCACTCCTTTTGGTGTTCAAAGGAATTTGCGTTAACTCATTGTTATCCCATCAGTTTTGACAGCCCTGTTAATTATAACTGACTGAAGTGATTATTTTCCTGATTCAGCTCCTCCAGAGGCTCCAGTGATCGAGGGTGTCCCTACTGGAATATCTGTGACCAATGAGGGGCTGTCTAAGGTGGGTCCGCTTAACCCTAGACACTGAGATCAACCAATACAATTGTCTTACCAAGTAAAGTATACATCTGATAGTTATTAAAATCTCTTTGTCTACAGTATTTGTAGACTGCTGCAATTACCAACCTCATGATACTAAAAATCTTTCAATGTGACTCTCCATTCAGGTTGCATCATGTGAGGCTCGCAACGGCTACCCTAAACCCAACATCACCTGGTACAGGAACGGCATGCCACTGATGTCTACACCAGGACGTGAGTGCAAACAGTAGATGGGCCAATGTGTCCGTCTCAGAGGGTCTGCCACCAAAGGAAACACACCAGTGTTTCCTTTGGTTTAAATCCAGGCCATTCATTTCAAATCTCAGCATATCGATGAAGCTCTGGAACGGGGAAGTATTTTCTACGCATGCAGATTAGCAAACGGTAAAATCGAAAAGTATTTCAGAAGTAAGAGCAAGAAATATTCCTGTCCACAGAAAACTGGGATATTTTAAGACATGGTAGGGATGTCAATGTCAGTTGGTCAGTCGGTCCACCCCTTTGGACCAGACAAAAAGATGGATGGATGGATGGATTGATGGATGGATGGATGATTGATTTTTTTTTTATTGATCCCAAAAAAATGGGAAATTCCGGTGTTGCAGCCACAGTACATCAAGAATAGGAGCCTCAACACTTAGGTCTACCGGTACCACAAGGCTACATGGCATAGCAAGTGATTTGAGTTACTGCTTTCAGAAGTGGTATGTCTC
Organism: Sander vitreus; assembly: GCF_031162955.1. Taxonomy (NCBI): domain Eukaryota; kingdom Metazoa; phylum Chordata; class Actinopteri; order Perciformes; family Percidae; genus Sander; species Sander vitreus. Next base: position 4,386,740 of record NC_135867.1, read on the forward strand.
CAAATCAAGCTCTGTAACCGGTTCCAGCACCGAGGGACTGCACAGGAGAAAACACTTACATCTAATTGCGTATTTGGGTGCCCTAAAGCTTAAAAAATGCTTTTAATCTGCTATCAGTATTAGCTGTGGCCCATTGTTACATATCAATATTGTCTTGTCCATATTGCAGATATAAACGTGTTGATCCTGGTGACCCGGAAGTCCAATGTCTCTGGGGTCTCCGTCCAGAGCACACTGGAGTACAAGGTGGTTAAGGAGGACAAGGATGCCCATTTCTCCTGTGAGGTCAGCTTCTTTGTCCCGGGAGCCATCAGGACAGTAGAGTCCAACAGCGTCAACATCACTGTTCACTGTGAGTTAACGCTGAGGCTTTTTATACTTCTGTCATGTCAATACTTTTGTATCACATCAGTTGTTGCCAGTAATCGTCCCACAATGTAAAGGTAAAATCATTGCTGCAATATCTTCCATCTTTGGGACATCCGACTCAACTTGTTCAGTTTAGTGTAGACTCTAACGATTATTTTCATTGTCGATTAATTTGTTGATTATTTTCTCGATTAATTGATTAGTTGTTTGGTCTATAAAATGGTGAAAAATGTCGATCAGTGTTTCCCAAAGCTCAAGATGACGTCCTTGAATGTCTCGTTTTGTCCACAACTCAAAGATATTCAGTTTACTGTCACAAAGGAGTGACGGAACTAGAAAATATTCACATTTAAGGAGATGGAATCAAAAAACTCAAATGTTCAATCAATCGATCAAAATTGCCGATTAATTTAATAGTTGACAACTAATCGACTAATCTTTGCAGCTCTAGTTTAGTGTTTCCTCTGCCATGAGGCCAAGTGGACCACATACAGCTACAGCCACCACTGAGGTGTTATATTACCAATTCATTTTGCTTTCTTTTGGTTAAAGCAATACACCCAAAAACAACAATATAAATTGTGTATAGTACTCATCTCCCTAGGCTCTCTATGGTCCCAGAAAAAGTTTTCTGTCACCCAAAAAATGAAAGCATATCAAACAGACGATATGAACAGACGCAATAGTTTAGCGAAAATAGCTGTGTTGTGTGGTTCCATGAGCCCGCAAATGGCTACAAGACACTGATATGCTTTCATTTTTCGGGCACTCGCTTTCTCCGTAATGTGTCAGGCTTACGGCAGCTACAGTATTCTCTTAAAGGGGCATTCTACCAGTTTTACACATGGTGTTCAGTTTAGTTGTCATGAGAAGTACTACTCAGCCTGAAAAAAAGGTGTAGAAAGTTTGTTTGTCCAGAGAGTTTGTGCTTTGATTTTTTTTTTACCATTCTTTTTAATCTGTCTTGATATTAAATTGCTGGAATAACCCTTTTAAATATTTTAATTGTCAGTGATGCATTTTAACCGACACATTGCTTGTCTAAATAGTTTGTAACGGTTTATTATTGATATTGTGGCAGACAGAGCCAAACACAGTCTGTGCTGTCAGCGTTATGGAAATAGCCTTGTAAAGTGACTTAACAGCTCGCTGAATAAGCCTGCCTAATTGTGTGTGTGTGTGTGTGTGTGTGTGTCTGTGTCCAGACCCCACAACCATGGTGGAGCTGTGGAAGGAGTCGCCCCAGGGCTTGGTCAAAGAGGGGGATACTGTGGAGCTGCGTTGCCAGGGTGATGGCAACCCCCCGCCGGTCTTCATTTTCAACCGAGAACAAGTAAGAATAGGAGGCATTTTCTCACCCTAAAAGTCCCCGAGAGAGAATGGGTGACACGCAAGAGACATGCAGGGAATGTTTTTGATATGTAGAGCTCACAGGGCCCCCATGTAGACATGAGTGTGCAAGGTCTGTGAGGGCTCTGTCAGCTCTGACCCTGCAGATCCAGGCTGGGGTCTGAGACCGGAGGCCACACTGACAGGGCTCATGGGTAGGACTTATTCCCATGTCAGAGACTCATCCATTGTATGTGTGGACAACACAAAAACTCAGCTGACTGCCGTTTTTAACTTTTCCTAACTGGACAGTCACTGGCGGTGGTTAGCGGTTGTTGTAACCATGGCTTAGAAGGTAAAAGCATAATTTCTGCTGTGAAAGACAAAGGAAAATTGTGTTGTTTTTTTTTCTACAATGTTATTTTAATACTTGGCCACCATGCTGTGTTACGATATTTCACTCACTCACAAAAATATTGCTGAGATCTGGAGACACAATGACTCAGCTAGATCTATAGAGCATTGTCTAAAGTGCATGGCAACTGCGTTGGTCTGAAATGAGCAATGGCAGTTACGCTGCTTTGCACTGGGTGTAAGATTGAGCCCTAAGTCTGGTAAGGCACATTGCACACCAATCAACATAAAAACCAAAGAAAATATTAGTTATTACTTAAACTGTAAGTTGTTTATGTCCATAAGATCTCTAAAACCATCTCACCATAGTTCACCATTCACAATCACAGTTTTTCAATGCAATGAACAATAAAACAGACATTTTGTGTTCTTTTATTTAAAATTTCAAGTAAGTGGTTTTGGATATTACAGTGAAACATTTAGGATTTAAAATGTTAGCATAGTCTGTAATCTCGTCAACTTTTGGCAATAAGCTATAAGATGTTGTCAGCTTTTTATTAGCGAAGTTAATAGTGATGAATTCATACATGTTTTGGAAAAACTGTTTTCCACTCAAACTCTTTCCGCCAAATAAAACTAAAGAAAGTCATCTTTTCAATGTAATGCTAAAATCTGCAACTACCCCCCCCCCATAGGGCTAAACTGTAACAAATTAGATGCTATTTTCAATTTCTCTTGGAAATGCAGCATGTCTTCACCCTAAGAGCACATCTGATACAAAGAACTTACCTTAGTTTATGTCGTTACTTTCACATGAATACAACATGGATTTAGATTACAAATGAGAGTATTTGTTGCAGGAGCTGGACGTGGACTTGGAGAGCAACCACGGCGATGTGTTGATGCTGTCCCCAGTGTCACGGAAAGACAGTGGCATCTACCAGTGTCGCCCTCTGGACTCTGAGGTCAAAGGAGAAATGCAGCTTACTGTGCACTGTAAGGAACGATGATATATATATACAAACACACACACATATAATAATATACATATATTTGAAACAACTTGGAGACAGAAACAACAAAGGAGATGTACTGTAACATGTTAGTTGGTACGCAAAGTATTTCATTTTGGACTGAGCCAGGCTAGCAGTTTCCCCTTGCCTTCAGTCTTTGTGCTAAGCTCTGCTTACCACACCCTGACCCCAGCTCTGTACTTAAATCACAGACAGAAGATTGATATTGGTCACCTTATCTCAATCTCAAAAAGAAAGCAAGTAACAATGAAAAAGTATTCCTTTAATTTATGTTTTTCCTGTGTCTTGTTTTGTCCGTTTGTTTGTTTGTTGTCTTCAGACTTGGACCCAGCTGTGGTGGTACCTAAAGACTCTGAGGTCATGCTGAAAGGAGAAGATCTGACTGCAACCTGCAACGCTCTGTCCTCCCTGAAAACATCCACTGTCTGGTACAAGGTATGTACAGATTAGACTAGATTAGATTTTAAATGGAACAGGAGCAGTGTCATCAGCTGCAGACCTTGCTAAATTAATTTTGACACACTTCTGTGAGGCTGTACTAGACACAGTGGTTCTTTGAGCTAAATGCTGACATCAGCATGCTCATATGCTCACAATGATAACACTAACACACTGATGTTTATCTGTTGTAATGTTTACTATCTTGGTGTAGCATATTGGCATGCTAGCGTTTACTAATTAGCAGTAAACACAATGTACAGCTGAGGCTGATGGGAATGGCATTAGTTTTGTACGCATTTGGACATTAACCAAAGAATTGGTCCCTTTCAAATTTTGAGCTGAGGAAAAATCAGGATATCAACAACGTTATAACAATTCATCCTCTGGAGAACATGAATGTCTGTGCAAAATGTCATGGGAATCCATCCAACAGTCTTTGAGATGTTATGGCGCACCGCCCGACATTAAGTCACACCACTAACTCATACACTGATCATTCTCAATATCCAACATCTCGTGTCTGTGTGTGTGTGTGCGTGTGTGTGCGCGCAGGATGGGAAGCAGGTGGGTAAGGGGAACACATTGCATCTGAAGGACGCCACCTATGAAACAACAGGAGAGTACATATGTGAGGTGACCGTTCCCTCCCTGCCCGCCCTTCACACCAGCGGCTCCGTCCACATCATCGTCCAAGGTCAGTCATCCTCTACACCCCTCCACCAACTTCGCTTTGTTTGTGGGGCCAAGAGAAGCTTCCAAGAAAAACTTTTTCTATAGTCTACTATACTTTATTAAACACAAAATGAACTTTGTGTCATTAGGTAAGCTTCTGTCCACCTTTTTTGAGGAAAGGACAATTCGGGGAAAAGAAAAATATAAAATATATTAAAAAAAAGTTTTTATTGCTTTGCTGAGGTGAAAAAGTCAGCATATGACGTGAAGCAAAGACTGAAGGAAATAAATAGATCCAAAAACTCAAATGTCTTTCTATATAGATTCCATTGTGTTTCTGTAGTTTGTTCTTGCTGGTTTTTAGATATGGTTATGAATGGACTCTCTTGTGACTATTTCTGCCTGACAGCTCTGATTTGAGAACATGCTGTTACTACGAGCATGTCCGTCAGGTAAAAATTGGATTAGTGCCGACACGTCGATCATTCCAGCTTGAAAAAAAGAATTGCATCAGTTTTGAGCTTTTTTCCCTTTACAAAAAAAAAAACCCTACGAGGAAAGAGGATTGTTCCCCTGTCAAGCCACTGGAGGGCTTTTAATGAGAAGCATCTGTGCAGGAAGTGTCAAGTTTAATTTGACAGTAACGTAACATTGAACGAAAAAGTGACTGGAATGTGTAAGTGAATGACTATTTCTGCAAAAGCTCAGAGCAGCAGAGTGTGAGTATGACTCTGATGTGTTACTGTACTCATAGATTAGCTCTGTGGAAATTAATTATGAATTTATCAAGACAACTAAAATATGACTACATAAATAAATAACGTGTGTGCATGTGTGTTTAGGTGGTCCCCAGCTGGTGGGAGTTGAGCAGGAGGTGCAGCTAGAGGAGGCAACAGGCAGGATGGTGAACCTGAGCTGTGAGGTTCAGGGCCATCCCCTGCCCAGCCTCTCCTGGAGCATCGTCGGCAGCCAGGTACCCTGTCTGACTCGCAGCACTGACTTATATTCACATAAGATAGGTGGTTATTACTGTTGGTGCAATTCATCATGTTCATGATGATGTACAGCTAGAGCTGTAACAATTCCAAATGTTGCTTTACAATTAATTGTCTCAGAAATAATTGCGATTAACAATATAATTGTCTCTTTCAGTCAAATTGTAAAAATATTTATTACTTTTTTAAACACATTATGAATTCCAGGATACATCTTTTGGTTATATTACTGTTATGTGATCCAGATAATGTAATAACACAGGTACACAGCATATGAAGTAAACCACGCCTCTAAAACATTTCGTCTAACTGTATCCCCCCCCCCCTTGTCATTTTTGTTGCTATGAACTAATTAGGGCCAAGTGCCAACAACTAGCATAGCTTTAGCTCAACAGTCCGACCAATAATCACTTATATAATTACAATTTGGCATGTCTAAACAAAATCCACAATTACCATCAACAGTCATACCCCTTAGCTAGTGTTAATTAATTGCGGTTAAACAAAGGAATCATGATTTCGTACAAAATTGACAATTAGACAATTATGTAATAATTGTTACAGGCCTATGTACAGCAGACCCTAGTTTTGTTTGTATTGAGTCGAACCAAACGCTTTACACTGACAGTGAAAGCATGAATCTGTGGCTTGACTACCGATAATAGAATACTTTTATTTCTCATGTTTTTGCTGTATTTGTGTGCATAGACAGTGAAACGATCTTTTTACAACTTTTACGTGCTTTATATTTTGAGTGATTAACACTAGAGATTTGTAAATATATAGTATAGTCGCAGGTGTCATTTGTCTTGTATTATGGGTCCCTGGCAGCTTTCTACTTTGTTAAATTCACTAAATGATAAAACGTGTTTCATGCTTCTTGCGTTGAGCGCGGTCTGGATGGCGATACGACGCAAGCGCGGCCTCGGCGACCTTGTACGAAGGGTCTGAGCGCCGAGCCTTGCTCCTACAAGATTTTGTAACAACGCAGACACCGCTTTGCAACGATTGGCTACAGAAGAGAAGAAGTCCGTTCTTTGAGCCGCTCTGACGGATGCTCTGACCACTTTGACCGCAATCAGTACGAATGACCAGAAGACGGTTCGCGGTGAGGTCCAGGCGCGCTGAACGCAAGAAGCATGAAACCCATTAAAGTTGGACTTTATTGTGCTGAAAAAAGGGATACCTGCAAAAATAACCAAAATGAACCTGGACTCCTCAGGGTTATTATAAGTTTCAAAGTTCTTTACAATAAAGAAACAAATAATAGAAGTAAATAAAATCCAAACCCCAAATAATTACAACAATCTCAATAAATAAATGCACAAACGTGTAGGATCTTTAGCATAAAATACTTCAATTTGAAAGATGTAAAAGTGGAATATCAGCCAGGAAATAATAGTACAAAATCCTTTACACACTGTGTGGTGTTGCAGGTTGACTAGTGAGGTGTCCCCGCAGTAATGGCAGCTTGTTTACTTCCACCTACGACACCTGAGATTATAGCCTTTACAATTTTGCTAGTTGTGAGGATCAGCAGTATTTTGGGAGTATGCTTTGTCTAGTTGTTGAATAGTTAATGCTCACTGATTGAGTGTGTGTGTGTGTGTGTGTGTGTCCACAGAACTGGCAGGAGGTGGTGAGCAAGGCAAACGAGCACATTATCCACAGCGTGGTGTCGGTCAAAGTCACCTCAGACACCAGCGCTCTGTGCAACGCTTCCAATGACCTGGGCACTGAAGTCAAGGCTTTCAGCATCAAAGCCAGTAAGAGCTTCTTTCTCATGTGCACTGGAACATCTGTGTGAGTGCTGTGGATTTATAGGATAGAGAGGGAACCAGATTCAGGCTTTGAAAGTGTCTTATATGTGAAGTAACATTTGCATTTAAACAGTGCTAGTTTTGGAAAATTCCTCTTATGTTAATGTCTTATCATTCTTTGCCTGTACACTGACAGACTTTATAAAATATGCAGCAGAAACGTGCGTCCTTTGTGTTCATCAGGGTCATTTATTAAAACTTCAGCTGTAAAATCCATCAGTGATGCAGCCTGTGAGGGAGAAGATTGTCACTTTTCAGTTCACCACTCCCTCTCATCCACCAGCATTGCGGCGGATCTGTCATATCTGAATGAAGCCATAAGACATTCTTAAAAGCCCTGTGTTACACATACAGTCAGCTCTGTTCCCTTGACATATCCAGACAAATATGGGATTGTTTGTAATTGCTAAAGCAGCTGCAATCAAATTAAGTGTGTGTGTTTGTTTGGGGGCCCACTGTAAATGTTGTTCTACTTGTTCACAGTTCCCAGAGTCACTTCAGCTGCTCCCTTCTCTCCTGGTAAGATTGTTGCTCTCCAGTCTCTTCTTGTTTAAGACACCTCTTTCCCTTTAGCTCATTTTCTTCTTTAGACTTAAGTTCTGTCCGTGACAATGAAAGGGTTGCAGGACTGTATACATTATTTATGATTTTCATACAGGGACTCGATGCCAGGACTGTCTTTAGTTTGCTGGCAGATCTTTGGGATTGCCTGTGGGCATATTAAATATTCTGTTTAATACTGAGAGAAAAATCATAACACTAGAAAATTCAACCAGGCCAACACTTACAATGCTACTTAGACCAAACGCTCTGCAGCGGTAAAACATTATTTGTATATCCCAGAATTTTGTTTAACAAACAAAAATAAGTTAAGTGTCTAACTTTTACGGACTTTTTCCAGACAGTCTTGTGTTTTATAGTGGCTTTTTATATACCAGGCGAAATTGTAGTGAAGTATGGAGAGGGACATTATTATGGGGCAATTTTCTGTCTTTATCTGAGCAGTCACTTCATGCCATTAAAACCTTCACTAGTCTGTGGGGAATACAACGGGCAAATAAAGAACGTTTCACCCACAACCATTAAAAACAACACTGTCAAATATATCTTGAGTAGAGTGTTGTTTTACTCCCAGGAAATAAATATTAGCTCGCTCTTCTAATTCTTTACTGAGGTTATTAGGGACCACTTACACAGTCCTCGTAGTAGAAGCTTCCTACACACACTTAACAAGCAGTGGAAGGTCTACTTAAGAATGAATTGCAAAAGGCCGATCTGGATAATTAGGCTTAAAGGGGTGATAGAATGCAAAACCAGTTTTACCTTGTCATAGTTGAATAACAACAGTTTGGTGGGTAAATAGGACATACATAGAAGCTCAAAATCCCATTGATACCCCTATCCTCTGCAAATCTCACATTTTGAAACTGCTGCTGAAAACGGGCGAATCTCAACAAAGCTGGAAGCTGATGTAAGCATCCCAAATCCTAGTCTCCCAACATTTGCATAGGCTACACCACTGACCTGAGGTCAGCTTAGTCTTCTGAATTTAGCTAGGTCATGCAGATCTCCAGAGGTCCGCTATTGAATTACTAAATTCACTTCTGAGACTTTTTTATGCGGAAAATCAACTATGTAGAGGTCAAATATGGGCCGTTTTACGAAAATTGATGGCTAATTGCAAATTTTGTCCGACTGTGTGTCGCAGTTCAGCAGGAGCTCAGCAGGCTACCTGCCTCGCCGCCCGGCGTGTCCTACTTCATAGACTTCGGCTCACTGTGAGCTAGCTGGATCTCCGTCACAAAGGGAATCCCGCGGCGCTCCATACCCGTGCAAAGTCACCGGTTCTAGGTTACTGGACTACAAAATACCGAGGCCCTGATGGAGCTCCAGGGCCTGCAGCTAGCCGCGATTGATAGGATTGAAGGGACAGTAGCAGCTAACGAAATCCCTAATGTTCACAAAAATTCATTAAATTCAAATCGGACACCATTGTTAGCTTTATAAGACCTTGGGGTACATGTTATGTAAGTGGCGTGACGAAATTCAAACTGTAAATATACGAAAGTTATGCCGAAAGTGTAGCAACGATCTTTTCCCATAGGATTAAATGAGACACATAGTCTAGCTTGCAGCTCCGGAGCTCCGCGGAGCCCCGGTCGTCCAGTAACCAAGAAACGGTGACTTTAACTGGGTATGGAGGTTGCCGCTTTCTCGTCAGACTGTGTGGAGCTCCTAAAGTCCGACACGTCTTACTAAATTTGCAATTAGCCATCAATTTTCATAAAACAGCCCATATTTGAGCTTTATATAGTTGAATTCTCGCTTAAAAAAAGTCTCAGAAGTGAATTTAATAACGAAATAGCCCGACAAACAATGTATAACTTTGCAGTGTCTGAAATATGAGACCTGCTGTCTCATCTCCAATGTGTTTCTATGGGGTTTGCTCAAACCAATCAGCGCGCAGCTCATCTAAATATTCATGAGCATACCATATTTGGAAGAAAAGCTCTTGTTCCAAATAGAGCCATATTCACAGGGTAGTTAAGGGCCTAATAAAATAGCATTCAGGCAATTTTCAGCCCAACCAATGTTACATACCCTATTAGGAGACCTTAAGGAACAGTGTAAAATATCCTATATAATCATTCTATCACCCCTTTAAAGCTGAGAATGATAATGTTAGGGTCTGAGATAACATGCCTGTGGAAAGAAAGCAATGTGTTTGATGATTTTTATTGTTAGTAATGGTACACAGTTTTGCTACAAATTCTGTCGTCATCATCACTGGCACACTTCTTTGTTGTTAAGAAAAGCAGTAAACTGGCAAAACAAAACGGAGTTCGCAAAATAAATATCTAGGAGGATACAACACTGCACAAATATTACTTTGACAATATAAGATGATGCATTTAATAAAATAGTTATATATTGGTATGGACAACATAAAATACCATGTTAGTATGGGAATAGTTTATATTTTAGTGATGTTAGATATTAGAATTAAAAAACTGAATTGAAGAAACTTCAAAGTCACCTATACCTGATACATTGTTAATATTATACATGGCTCGAAATTATAGAGTGAACATTTTGTAGTAGTTTGGATGAAAATGCTGAGCAAGCAGACTAAAGTTAAAGTTGTAGCTTCTTTTTTTTTTTTAAAGAAAAAGAAGGAAAAGCTCTTCATTCGGGATGGATAAAGTAATCTAAATAAAGTCAGTTAATAAGGAATGGGTCACAGATGCTGCGCAAAATAAATGACAATTTTCCGCAGTCCTACCACTTTAATGATATTATCGACATAATTTCACGCACAGCTAATTATTTCTTATGCATGAGGAAATGGACATTGTTAAATAAGCCACTAAAGATACCAAATAGTTTAAATAATGCAAATTGAAGGTAGATGTCGGGGGACTTGCCAGAGACAGATTAAAAAAAAACAGAGGCTGACTTTTAGTCTCTAATAAGCTCCAAAAACACTGGATCCTACACTTCCTATAATGGAACCCATAGCTTCTTTTTGTTTCCTGCCTGCTAAACGCCCCTAAACATCCCAAGTCTTTGAAACTTCACCCACCTGGCTTTAAACACAGGCTTTTCTGTTTCCTTTTGACTTAGGTCATTTTCCGAGACTTGCCAAAGCTCCTCCAGAGATCACTTATACAACTGTTGCAATGGTTTTCAGAGTAGTTCTCCACAAGACTAGTGAATTGACTTTTATCTATATAATAAATAAGTGCCCCTTTTGAAATATACAGAATGCAGTGTTTCCCCTCATAATTTGGCCCAGAAGCTGTATGCTCAGACAAAAGTGATTTGGTTTGTGTGCAGGCTGATAAACAGAAACCTTGTTAATCTAAAATGAACTTCTTTTGTGGCTGCCAATTTCGTTAAACACCACTGCTGTCAAAGCAGCAGATAAGTCCTATTGCGAGATGGACTGACATTAACATGTGAGCGGTCTCTGTGTGTGTGTGTGTGTGTGTGTGTGTGTGTGTGTGTGTGTGTGTGTGTGTGTGTGTGTCTGTGTAGCTGAGGGCAGCGGGGTGATCATCGTGGTGATCATACTGTGTCTGCTGCTGCTCGCCATCCTCGGCAGCGTTCTCTACTTCCTGCATAAGAAGGGGAAGATCCCCTGTGGACGCTCTGGGAAACAGGAGATGTGAGTACCTTCTCTTCTATTATCTGCCCATGATGTCTACAGAACAACACAACCCTTTCTTAAAGGAGAGGTCTGGTGATTTGAATCTTTCATATTGTCAACAAATCCAATTCAAAGACCAAAACCAACAAAATGTGATACTAACAAGTATTATATATGTGTGTGTGTATATGATATATCTTATCCAATAACACATACACCGTCTTGCTGCTGTAAATACTCATTAGAACACAAACTGTGTATTAATCCACTGCTGAAAATGGTCCCAGACACACTATTTACCCATTCCTCCGATGGACTTCACACTTGGCCGGTGTATTGCTGAGGACCCGAGGAAGTGCATTGTTGACTATGAGCTCTTGAGATCTACTATATATTTATATATATATATATTAGTGCATTATTTACACACTTGTACTAGTGTATTGAAGAGTGCTTTAACCTTTACACCGCCGAACTGGATCCTGGGTACAGATCGCTTCCTGTCGCTCACTACAGTACATTCGAGAACAGATTAAGAAAGAGAGATCGGAGATGTTGCAATGTAGCAAACTCAAACATTTCAAGCCTCAGCGATGTCACTTTCAAAATAAATGCTTTGTTCCCAAACATAGTCTGCTCCCAAATAGCTAGCTGTTAGCAAATGATGTGTATTTTCTAGCATCCAACTATGTCATGGCAGGTGTATTACTGAGGACCCAAGAAAGCACAGTGTTGAGTGTGAAGTTGTGTGTGGTATGTTTATCGTGTGATATGCTGGTGTCATTTAGCCAGTAGTTGTCTATATAAGGAATCATGACTTTCTACTCTGGTTGACTCCTTCCAGTCACGCTTTGAGGAAACCAGTAGGCGTTCTCCTTTTGTGATATTTTTTTAACTTATATTTGCCCTAAACTAATAAAAGCATTGTAACTATACCTTTTGGCTTGGTCCAAGTGTGCATGAAGTGTCCTATGGCTTCCCTTTTTCTATAGTGGACCAGATTGACTTCAAGAGCACCTTTTGCTTTCACCTGGAGTTTACTACTTCACAACCGTTTTTGCGTCGTTGAGTGTGAAGTTGTTTGGATGAGCGGTTCTCGAAAAGTTTCAACGGGCAGTATAAAAGTTTATTCGTGACCTGCTTTTAAAGATTTGAGTGCCTCAGAAGTATTGAGAGTCGGACGAACACATTGTCTGTTTTGGTCTTTTTGGTTGTAGTAGTAAGTACAGCAATATAGAGCCTTATCCTTTGAAGAAATTTGGAATGTGACTCTTGGCTTATTCCTCTTAAATGCATCCAAAACTTTAAAGTAATATGGCAGTAATGAGAAGTTTCAATATATTACTGGAACTCTCTAGCCTGACAAGCCAGAGCCACATCAAGATGTTGGGTCTGGGAACTCTCCATTGGCAGAGCGCAATCCGAGGGGTGGGATAAATGGTTGTCTTTCAAATTACCACTGCACGCAATAGGATAGTGCTACAACCAAGCAGAGCAACGAAGAAGGTTGCGGAGCTAGTTGATAGATTAAACTTTTGCTGTATCCGGTCGGCAAAACTCCGAACACATCTTCCTTTTTTAAGAATGACTTCAGTGCCGTTCTTTGTTCTTAACTCCGAGTCTTCCAGAGTCGCAAAGCCGATTCGAAAGACCGCTGTTCGCCAGCAGCAGCAGCCATAAACCCGCCCACCGACTCTATACACGATGTGATTGGCCCGGCCAGAGTTTGTTTTTCCAGCTCGCAAGCCAACGGAGAGTTGCTAGACCCCCTGGCTGCAAATTGCATTTGCTGCCGCTAGGGTACGTCTAGATTTCTAGGCTAGGAACTCTCAGGATGTATACCTCTCAGGGGTATAGTAACACAATGTTAACCAATGAAAGAAGAATATGTGATGAAACCCAGTCCCTCTGTTGTTACCTGTGTTTCTGTCAAATTCCACATGAGCCAACCTTCCTTCCTGTCAGCAGCACCAAAGAGAAGACCACCAAAGATGACATTGTCGTGGAGATGAAGACCAACACAAAGAATGAGGAAGCTGTTCTCCTAAAGGCTGTCAACGGAGACAAGAAGGGCCCTAGTGACCAGGTACTTATTGTGGCTGGATGAATGTGATGTCATTATCGCACAATGTAAAAAAGGACTCCAAAAACCAAAGTTTGTTCTGCTTAAGTTTTAATAGTTTGTCCTGAGGTAGACACTAGAGAAAAGCTCATGGAGAAGGAAAAGAAAATTCATCGCAGATGCAAGTCAGGAAATGCAGAGTTAGACATCCTGTTCACAGAAACTGTTTTTAAATGTGGATATGTAATGTGCATGTGGGGTAATAGCAGTGCTTTTTGCATCAATTATTTAATGGTTGTTAATAAACCCGCGCCAGCATGCAGAAAACAAATTCTGATGATATGAGGATGTCTGGATGTGATACAGACCGATGCAAGTGTTTGGGATTTAAAGGGACACTCCCATGTTTTTCAGTATTATCTCCAGTGCTTTAATGCAATGTGCTTGGCTTTTTAATGTGGTTAAATGGTTGTTATTAGTAGCTAGTTAGCAGATTTAAAGATTTTATCTTTCATAATTATTCTGATGTGTTTTTTATTTTTATTTTGAGGTGTAGTGGCAATTCATTTTCTGGTCCTTTGTAAATACTGACAGAGGCACTAAACTGTCTCACTCCTCAGTATATCTCAGATCTTTTATCCGAGTACAACCCTGCGGCCTTTTATCTGTTCCAGACTCTCGGCTGAAGACTATAAGGGGGACAGAGCTTTTGAAATTCGAGCCCCAAGGCTCTGAAACACCCTGCCCAAGAAAATACAGCGGGCTGAGTCAGTGGCTTTTTGGAAAGCTAAGCTTAAAACCTACTTTTATCGCACTGCCTTCCCTGATTTAATCTGATTCTAGTTTTTAATCTGTTTACAGGTTCTGCCATTTTTAATTTTCTTTCTGTAGGTTGTTTTAGTACTTTTATTCTTCTTATTATTCTTGCTATGTGAAGCACTTTGTAACTTTGTTTTGATAAGCACTACATAGATAAAGATATTATTATGATCTTAATTCTAGCACCGGGGGATGACAACGTCACGACTTTTCAAATTGTTCACATAGCGCTTTATTTGAATAGTTCAACATTTCGGGAAGAACCCTTATACTCCCATACGTCACGGTATCTTCATGGTTGAATGCACTTCTTGAACGGAAGTCGCTTTGGATAAACGTGTCATCTTAATGAATGTAATGTATTCACATTTAGATGTGAGATTAGGAGATCGCCACCACCTCATGTATGTACGCTAAATAAAAAGCTGCAGCCAGCAAACTTAGCTTAGCATAAAGACTGAAAATGGAGGGGAACAGCTAGCCTGGCTCTGTCCAAAGATCACAAAATCCACCTACCAGCCGCTCGACAGATAACGGGTTAACTAGCGAGCTTTAGAGGTGCTGGTAGGTGGATATATTTGACCTTTTAAAGTGCCCATATTATGAAAAAAACACTTTTTCTGGGATTTGGGGTGTTCTTTTGTGTCTCTGGTGCTTCCACATGCATACAAACTTTGTAAAAAATCCATCCATGCTGTTTTGAGTGAGATACGGTTTCTGAATGTGTCCTGCCTTCAGTCTCCGAGTGAGCTGTTCAAAATCGGCACGAAACGAGCTGGCTGACTGCAACCGTTAGCTCGTAGCATTAGCATGCTAATGCTAACGCTAGCATGCTACCTCGTTCTCAATAGCAAAGCACTGCTACAACACACACAAGTTCACCATAATCTACAAAATAACTACTTCCATGTGCGCCCTCATTTAGAAGTCTCCCAGCTAATCCTGCCTTGTAACTGACCAAAGTTGGAGAAACAGCCTTTCTTTTACTGTCTATGGAGCTAGCTAGCTGACATGATCTACATCTGAGCTACTGTGCATGTGCGAGTGCAATCAAAGATAGTACAGAAGAAGAAAAGAGGTCTCACTCTGTAGCTAAAACAGAGACCAGCTGAAAAGAGGATCTGCAGCAGTGAGAGAGAGCTGTGCAGTACAACAAAAATATGGTTTTCTTCTATTCTGGTACAACCTTAAAATACAATTATGAACCTGAAAATGAGCATAATATGGGTGCTTTAATAAACAGGAATGTCCCTTTTTATTTGCAAATCACAGCTCATGTGTCGTGTAGTAATTACTAGGGTGTGTGTGTGTGTGTGTGTGTAGGTGGGTGGGTGTGGAGGTGTAACACTGTTGTCCTCCTCTGTCCCTCCAGTGAAGTCCCTGACGTTTCAGCAGCAGGGAGGACACATGAAGCCAGCAGTCCGTCAGTGTGATCTGAGACCTGCAGGGTAACCCCACCTCACAGTCCGGACACTCCCCCATCATGCTTTGTTCTCAGCAGTATTTAGTAGATGTACACAGGAACACACCACCACATACTTGCATTACACACACAAACACATACAGGTATGTATGTACTCATGTGTATTTTCCTTTGAATGAATGTTTGCCTCCCTGACATTCAGTTCTTCAGTTTTGTTTTGTACCATTTCCTTAAACTGTTCAGCGTGTGTACGATGGTGTCTCGTGTTGCATCATCCAACTTTCTTTTTTTTTTTTTTTTTTTTTTTTTATGAAAGTGTATATATTATATATATTTTGTTATTTAAGATATTTTGGCACACCGATTTTCAACCGGCGGTAGCGTCTGGGTCATGTGCATGTTGATCCGTGTTCATGGAGTCCAGGTGAGTTTTGGGACGGGACATGATGTCAGAGACCAAACGCTTTACTGTTGGTCCACAGTCACAGAGAGAAGGCTTGTCAGTGTGTTTCCTTCACTTTGATTTGTTTCGATTGACACCAATATTTGTAGAAGTTGATTTTGAAACGTAACCAAAAAAATGACGTTTCCCCGAGATGAGTAATCACAATACTATCTATGAAAGCTGTCAGTCAGACACGCTGGCAGCCTTCTTTTGCAAACTGCTGTCAAGCCTTTGTACTGTTTGTAAATAAGTGGTAGTGTACAGATCTGCTAGTGGTGGCCTTGGACTGTTACTGAAGGCGAAAGGGCCAAAGGTTAGTGATGTGCTGTGCCTGTTTTTAAGAATGCATCATACACTGAATTAGTTTTTTGGTTTGCTCTGTGTGTTTTCTGTGTTTCCACTGAGAGCTCGTTGGGCCTGAAGAAGGGTTCCCGTGTTTGTGCATGTTTGACATGTTTACTACAGACGACACATACAGTACTGCTTTTTTTCTCTCCACCTTCTAGGCAGCCATACGTTTCAGTTTGTTTCTGTACAGTTTGATACGGTGGCCGACAGGGGCAAACGCCCTGCAACTTAATGAAACACGCAAATTAAGAAAACATCTTCATTAATTTGACAACACATTTAGCAAACGCGCTGCAAATACACACAACACAACCAAATACACAAACACGCTGCAAATACACACAACACAACCAAATACACAAACACGCTGCAAATACACACAACACTACCAAATACACAAACACGCTGCAAATACACACAACACTACCAAATACACAAACGCGATGCAAAAAGAAAAGCACACAATCCCCTAAATCTCGCTCTCGCTCTCTCTCGCGCTCGCTCTCTCTGTCTCGCTCTCTCTCTCGCTCTCTCTGTCTCTCTCGCTCGCTCTCTCGCTCTCGCTCTCTCTCTCTCTCGCTCTCTCTGTCTCTCTCGCTCGCTCTCTCGCTCTCGCTCTCTCTCGCTCTCGCTCTCACTCTCTCTCTCGCTCGCTCTCTCGCTCTCGCTCTCTCTCGCTCTCGCTCTCTCTGTCTCTCTCGCTCGCTCTCTCGCTCTCGCTCTCTCTCGCTCTCGCTCTCTCTGTCTCTCTCGCTCGCTCTCTCGCTCTCGCTCTCTCTCGCTCTCTCTGTCTCTCTCTCTCTCGCTCTCTCACTCTCTCTGTCTCTCGCTCTCTCTGTCTCGCTCTCTCTGTCGCTCTCTCTGTCGCTCTCTCTCTCGCTCTCTCTGTCTCGCTCTCGCTCTCTCTGTCTCTCTCGCTCTCGCTCTCTCTCTCTCTCTCTGTCTTGCTCTCTCTCTCTCACTCTCTCTCTCTCTCTCTCTCTCTCTCTCTCTCTCTCTCTCTCAGTGGGGTCGAAAATCCAGCTGTTCCACTTAGCGCTCCCCCTAGAGGTCTGGAGAACTTCCGCTGTGTAATATGGATGCAGCGTTTATTTTTGTTGCATTTGTTTTCGGGGATTGTGTGCTTCTCTTTTCCATCGTTTTGGTTGTGTTGTGTGTGTTTGCTAAATGCTGCGCATGTGTTGTCAAATGAATGATGTTTTCTTAATTTGCGTGTGTTTCATTAAGTTGCAGGGCGTTTGCCCGTTGGCCATCATAGTTTGAGAATCACTTAGATACTCCACTACAGGGAACATTTAGTTTCCTGTTCAAAATTACAATATTTCCCCATCCATGGTAAAGTCTGCTCGGCATTACTCCTAAAACCATCATGAATCTTTAAGAACAATACAAGTAGACGTGGATGTTCTTCTCTGTGATGAATACTGAACTGAATACTCAATACGTGAAGTGAATGTAAAATAGTGGCAGTGAAAGGGAGAAGTACATTTAATGTCTATTTGCAGCTCTTCCCAGTTTGTCATGTATTATCCCGACATTCAAGTCACAGAGCTAAACATTCAGGGGAAGGGGTTATGGGGAAAAAAAAGAAATCCCTGACAATCTTTGAAAAAACCTCATTGTTGTTTTGAAGGTGTTTCCAGAATCCTTAAAGTCTCTTCTAACCATCTCTATCGAATCATATTCTAAGATGCAACGGTTTCCTAAAACTGCAGGCGGATATCACTTTGCTCTTTTTATTGTGCATGAAAATACTGATTAATCCAAAAGTATTGTGATATTCCCGAATCCAAACAAAGCCAGCAGTAGCAGCAGTATTGTTCATTCTTTATTTTGTCTTAATTCTTCTTTTCTATTATTCTTGAATCGCCATTAGCTTCCACAAAGAGGCCGCTACTCTTCCTGGTGTCCACACAAAAGCAACAATTTAAAATAAAATAAAAAAAATAAAATAAAAAAAACATAATAAAAACTCACAGTGAAAACAAACCACATGGGAGGAAAAAGAAATGAAAACCATCAAAAACAGCACTAACTAAAAACTAAACATTGAAGTAAGATTATTTTCCATTTACCATCTATATTTTTTTTTATTTCTTGCAAAATGACCAAGGTAAAGTGTCATTGTCGGGCACCATTGTGCAGCAGATGGATTTAATTATTCATTCAGACGTGTAAAAGAGTCTTTAAAAGTTGTGGAAATGCCTTCAGAACAAAGGTACGTGTTTTTAAAAGATTGTCAGGGATTTATTCTTCAGCAAAAAAAACAATATTTGAATGTAATGATAATAGATGAGAGGCACAAACTGGAGCTAATCTACATGATGCTTTTGTAAAAACCAGTCGGTACATTTCTAGTAAGTCTGCTGAAACATGCAACAACACTGGTATGCTCCTTTACGGCCCCTGTTGTGAATATATGATGTACTGATTGCTCACTGTGTAGGTTATTGTGAAAAAAGACATTTTTGCCCAGATGACTTGCAACATTAGCAAAGTAGTGATATGTTCTGTTTTTTCCCCACTGAGTTGAGATGTTGAAGTTGTAGAAATATCCAGGTACAGGACGTTCTCAGGCAGGAGGTGTCCTCGTGTGCGGTGCGACGCGGTCTTTATACGATGGTTTAGATTTACAAAGCCATAACACCAACCGTCTGCAGCCAAACATTTCTGATTTGATCCGAAAATCTTTAAATACGACATTTTGTGTTTTATTGTTCTGGAATTTTCACCAGTGGGAAAACAAGTTTGAAACTGAACATGTGTGTAAATTAAGTACTGTACATGTGATTATTTGATGCTTGTGTTTTTTTGTTTTTTTTTCCCTTTTTTTAAATATTTTTTGCAAGAAAATAATGCCAAATAAAAATGTTTCATTTGAAGAGAGACTGTTTGTATCTGTATCATTATTTTTGCAGCAGAATGAATGAGTACTTTTCTTTTCTTCTTTTGCCCCGAGGGCTCAATATGAACCAGAAGAGCAGCGCGTTGAGTGTGCTCTTGTGTTAGCGCTGCACAGTCCCTCAGTGAGGAGACAGGAAGCAGCGCTGCCTCCAAACCGCTGTCAGCACGAGCTGGAAATGACTCCAACAGTAGCTCCGGTTTCCAGCTGGAGTCTGAAGGGAGGAAGGACAGAAAACAGCTCACATCTGCAACAAATTCAGACACCTCCAGAGCTTCCCACTGCAAAACAAATCAGCTAGTCTTTATTCACTTAGTGAAAAGCATAAAATACCAGGCGCCAACATGTTTATCTCTAAAAAAAATAAATAAAAACTTTTCAGTTGCTGGTTAGCTCAGCTGGTAGAGCAGGCGCCCCTATACAGAGGTTTACTCCTTGACGCAGCGGCCGCGTGTTCGACTCCGATCTGCAGCACTTTGCTGCGTGTCATTCCCCCTTTCAAGTCTAAGCTGTCCTATACAAATAAAGGCCAAAAGTGCCAAAAAAAATAAAAAATCTATTTTGTATTGACTTTATACAGTAAGTGCTTTACATTCTTGGCCTCACACACCAACATGCAAGGCATTGCATGGGGATTGAACCGCCAGCCCTGTGATTAGTGGCCAACCTGCTTCCCTTCTGTGTTTCAGACAGCCGCTATATGACCGTACGACGCTGCTGATTAGGGCCGGGCCATTGATCAAATCTGATTTTTTTTATTACCATTTTGGCTTCCAAGGATGATTATTGAGAGAAAACGATTCTTGTGCCGCGTTCTGTTTCACAACGATGCCCTCGTTTTGTCGCGTGTCCCAAGTCCAGCGCGCGCCTTTCCTTTTCACTGAGTTACTCACTGGAACATGTTGAATATGGTTTACAGAAATGTTGGATATATGTTTAGGTGTTTTCAGTAGGTCGTGGTAGTGCACTACATTTTATTTCCGTCTAATTTTTATCTATGCATTTCTTATTTTCTCTAGTTGAATTTTATTTAAAGTTCAAGAAAATCATCTGCTAGTTTAAGGAAAGTTTTGAAAAGTCAGTAGTTTTTACAATTTACATCTAATTTCACTACTACAACTTTTATAATACATATAAACAAACAAAATCAACCTGATGAATAAACCTTTACATCTACGTAAAAACAGGAAAGTCTAAGACATGGATGTAAAAATATTTAATAACTTTTAATGTAGATTTGAGACTTTTGCAAACAATTATTTTATTCTGAGAAAAGT
The DNA here is from genome assembly GCF_031162955.1 of Sander vitreus. NCBI lineage: Eukaryota > Metazoa > Chordata > Actinopteri > Perciformes > Percidae > Sander > Sander vitreus. The sequence goes on from NC_135867.1 coordinate 4,407,180, forward strand.
ACTGAAAGAACAGTTTACTCCTCAAAATGTCTTTTGTGTGTAGTTACTCTTTCCAAGAATTTGTCCAAATGTTTGTTGTAGTTATACGGACAAACCACACAGATCAGATGTTAAAGAAAATACTGTTTAATTAAAAATCTTAATGGCTTAGGCATGAAAACATGGCAACACAACGAATGCTGAGGATATTAAAAAGGCAATAAATAAAATATTTACACAGGCAATAACAAAGCAATGAAGACAAGTTTTTAGTAGGCAAGTTGTTGAAAAGGCTAGTTATCATGAATCACCACACGTCATTAACCAGTGGATCTCACCCAACACACCAGCTGTGTGTGTGTGTGTGTGTGTGTAAAACTATATTTGTGGGGTCCAAAAACCGGGAGTCCAGTATACTTGCCACAAACGTGTGTGTGTGTGTGTGTGTGTGTGAGAGACAGTGGAGCCTCTGGCAGTGATTCAACAAAAGTACAACTGTCATCCTCGAACGTATCCTCACACAGCACTTTCATGGTCGAGAGTTAGTGCCCGTTGGTGTTCAAACACTGAGATGGAGTGAACACAAAGCCGAGGGACTGACCACACATTCTCTGTAAATCAACGCGGGCGGAGGGGCAGCATGCTGCTTTAAGATGCGTTTGGTTCGGGGCAAATTAAAGCGGCGAGATTTCTGTGGAACTACAGCGATACAGAAACCTCCGATTCCCTAACCTCAGTCTTATCAGCAGGGACACAATCAAAGTACACATCGGAGCTGTTGCTCATTTTACTGCTTTTCCTCATTGTTTTTACATCAATGTGAAACGCCTTCCTTTGCTACTTTATTCACATGAAGCATACTTCAGTTTACAAGAGCGTGGAGACGGCCCTGAATGCACTCTACAGACATGACGTGTGTCAAACTTATTTACAGAAGGAAAATATATCAAAGTCTGCAGCCTAATAAATATACCAGTATCAACTAGGGGTTGGGCGAAACCACAACTTTTTTTTTTATTTTTATTTTTATACTGTATCATGTAAGAGAGAGAAATGTCATGATTTATGAGGTCAATGCGAAATCAAAATGTGATTGACGGGGCTCTAATTATCCGTTTTAGATATCTCCTGTGACGCTGCCTGTATATCAAATGACCCAACTCCAAACTCTTGATATGTTGTTATTGAAAGTGAATATCTGAGACGAACGGTCAGGGAAAACTGTGTAGATTTCATTTACACAGTTAATTGGCGCATTAACATGTTACTGCAGAAATCAAAAGTGACTATTTTGAAAAGGGGGGGAAAAAAAGGAGGAAATTGCAATCGTAGTTAAACGGAACACGTGAACGTGGAAATGAGACGCTCAGTCCTGTCTTGTTTCTGGCAGTGACAGCTGCTCATTATCGGTCCACTGGAGAGAAATCTAAAAACCTGAGTGAAATCCACAACTCTGGGACTATTTCAAGTTTACTCCGTTTCAATTTTAGGTGTTGATTTGGAGATTTTCGTTGGATGTGAGTGAAGTCCAACTGATGACTTTAAAGGTGCTGTAGGTAGGATTGGGAAGATCCAGGACTTAGACAAAAAATGTGAACATCAACAACTTCTCAGTCCCTCCCCCCTTTCAGGTCAAGCCCAAAACGGTCTCCTAAGCCCCTCCCCCCACAAGGGAGAATGAATGCGTGTGCATGAGCCGTGATTGACACGCAGTTAGACACCCCCCCCTGGCCGTGATTGGTGCATCTGAACAGGGAACGGTGGATTTTTGCAAATCTCACTCCAGGCTGTAGGTGGAGCCTTTTTTTAATGACCTGCTTCATGTAGTTCTACTGGAACATAGGATCAGTTTCAGCAAATATGACAGAAAGTTAGTTTTATAAGTCTTACCTACTGCACCTTTAAGACAAATGAAATGGCAAATCCACACAGTTGAGATGCTGGAACTTTGATATATTTTTGCTTTAATGAAACTGACTTAAACGATTATCAAAATAGTTGCAGATACAATTTTCTGTCCATCAACTAATCTCTTAATAATTTCAGCGCTAACATTTTATTTGCCTTAGAAGGCTCATTGGTCTCAACATTCATCCTGCGACAAATTCTATGAAGTGACTGAAATGTCCGCGTTGCGTGAGATGCAGCACGATGGGCGGATTACTGGAACTAAATGAGACATCTCCACAGTTTGAAATGGGAGAAAGTGAATGGGGAAGCATCGCAAAGCTGATTTTTAAAATACTGGTTGTATGTGCTGTAAATCTAATGCAGGTACGGTAACAATAATCAAGAAAATCCAATCATTGTAATGTTCTGTAATAATGTGGCATTAGTAGGGTCGGGTATCGTTTGGATTTTTACGATTCCGATGCCGAACCAGTACTATTAATGATTCCCATTCCTAAACCGATTCTGGAAAAATGACATCAAAGACGCTTTTACGTCCGTTTTGGTGAGCCCAGAGGGAAAATATGGCATTTTAAAAGTAGCCTACATTTACGGTAGCTAGCTAACGGTAGACTACAGAGAAAGTGTGATATTGTTACGTCCATTTCGGAGTGACAGAGGGGGAAATATTTCAGTCGACACATTAAGTGGAACCGAAATGAGGAACCCGAAATTTGCGTTGTAATCCGGTCCGATTCCTACCGGTTGCGTAGGAACCGGTTCCATAGTGGAACCGGGTTTCGGTACCCAACCCTCGTCGTTGGCGCCCGTCCACAACACTGCCAACATTATATCATGTGTCCACTAGCATCTGTTGGTTCCTTACATTCAACCCTGGCGTGTTACGGAGTACCTGAGTCCACGTGACCACCGTCTGCTTTTTGCTCTAGAGCTCGATGTAAATCCCTTCAATCTGACGATTCCTCGGCTGATTTGGGTACAAATGTGATGCCGAGCCAAATCACACTAACGTGTGAGAGGAAATCTAAACAGCACATGTTAAAGTCCTTTTGCTTATTAGTAAGAAACTAGAAGAGTACACAGAAGCTTTAGAGTAGATACACCAGCCTTCGGTGTCAGACCACCCGGGATGGTGGCAGGCAATCGTGGAATTAAAAACGACAAAATAAACTTCTGAAAATCCAGCCATTGTTAGTACTACACACAGCACAACAAGTTATGAGAGTACTTAAACATTAAAACTTGTTATTTCATTATAGAAACATAACTGAACCGGGGAGCTGAGCGGAAATATGGACTCATATGTTCAACTTGTCAAATACCATTGAAGAAAAAAAAAAATATATATATATATATATATATATATAAAACCCCGAGCGAGCCACAGTGACGCCAACGCGTACGACACGAAGCCCTGCGATACTGCACTGCGACTCAACATTCACATTCATCAGCACGAGCAAACACACCACAGAGTTGGTCACTAATGTTTCCCGACCGAACTGACTCGCGTCGCTACATATTTTCGTACGCCACAAATTTGCCAAGAAGCCCATAAAAAGCACCAAACTGAACGACTGCCGGCAATGGGACACGGAAAACAACGATCCACAGCCGGGTCCCGCTACTGATCGCTGTAGCTTCAACACTTAGCTTAATGAGAGAAAGGACTCGAAAACGAGCGGACCTCAGCATCGTACAACAGGGTCAAAGCTTGGCTACAGAGAGCTCACATTAAAGGCTTCCATCCTCCACGTATGCTGCGTTCAGATCATATCGGACTCGTCTGCCTCGAGCGAGCTGCTCCTTTAAACCGACCGACGGATACTTCCGTTGTGGGGAGCCCACCAAAAAAAAAAAAAAAAACAACTCAATCTTTCAAGTGGCGATTACGAGTAAACAAGAGATTTTGAGGCTTCAATATCAAACACTTTGCATTGGTATAACAGTAGTCCGAGAGAATCAAAAGAATATATTTCCACACTAAAACTCCACAGTAATACCTGTTGCAGTGAGTTCATCGTTTGTTACTAATGTCTTTGGATGGGAGCGTTTCAAACTACAACGCTCGTCTGCATCTTGTGATATGACGTGAACGCAGCATTACTCCTCAGAGTAAAGCCTTTTTGGCAGGTCCTTGTGCCCCTGCAGGAAAGGTGCTTGGTAAATGCTATCCAAGACGATTGGCACAGGTTGGAGACAGAGACGAGACGGGGGAGGGGGGGTGCGCACGTGCCTGGAGCGACTATGTGGCGATGTGTGCTGTGGAGGGGATGGAGACAAACTCTCGCAGGATGTTCTTGGCCGTCTCCAGATTGTTCTGGGCGATCATCAGGGCTTTCTGGATGTCCTGGATGGAGTAGCCCTGGGACATCAGGCATTCAATCTCCCCGTTTAGGGCTTGGCTTCCAGGGACTGCAGGCGGAGGAGGTGGAGGGGGGGGGGAGGAGGAGGAGGAGGAGGGACCAGGGAGGTCTGGCAATGCTGCGGAAAACTCCCGGTTCACGGGCCGAGGCCGCCGGTCCGAGTTGGCTCGCCGTGGGAGAGGTTTGGGGGGACGTTCAGGGTCGACACCTGCAGCAAACATACCTGGAAACACACGGGTAAGTAGACAACGATCACAAAGAGCGGGGAAACATTGTGCTGGATTCAGGATTACAGAGCTTTTTGATTTGTATTGGTCAACTTGGCTTCCAGAGCAGTGAACACGGAGTTAGTGCGCCCTAGTAGATTGTGGATCTATGATTTACAGAAACGCTTAAAACACTATGATGAGTGACAGACTGTAATAAGAATGAGTACGTTTAACATGCACAATAATATTCCACTGTTATTCAGAATTTGATACAGGTCATGTAAACAGCATATTTTGTTGGGATATTCTGGATTAGGCCTGATTCGGAGCATTGTCATGTAGCATTTTCTGAATATGCCGATATTTTTCAGGTATTAAGAGCTGTCTTTGGACCACGTATACAGCAAATCCTGATAAATGCGTCTCAATTGGGGGTTTTAAGCGCAGTTTGTGACACGCAGCATCTTGCCTGCTTGCAGTCGGATCTGTTCGTTGTAAACAAACCAACTAGCCAACTGTTTGCTAGGCTGGGGTAGAGATGCATGGCCAAAAGAAGAGCCCACAGTTCTTTTCGGAAAGAGAAACACACCTACTTCTAAACATTATTAAAAGACTTGGATATCAACAGGTTTGGGGATACGCTTAAATATCCCAACCCTGACCTTTTCTAGAAGGTGGTTTAAGGAATGAAAGACGGAGGCTGTGTTTACACAGTCAAACAAGTCCGCCAGCGGCGGGAAACTTTGAAAAGAGCTTATTTTAACGGCTGCATGTACACAGGAATATTAGAGGAATATTCATTTTCATTTGCCAGATAAACAGCTTAGTACAATTATTGTCTTTTTTGGAATAAGGGCAAAAAAACAGAATATTATGTGCATGTAAACGTAGTCAATGATGGCTGGCTACTAGCATTATCCAAAGACGGAACAACCTCTTAAAAAAAAATAAGATTAAACGTTTGGGTTTTTGCCTATGCAGCCAGACACTTGCATTGGAGGCATTCTACCTTAAAGCAGCAAACATAATAACTTAATACATACTGGCGTTTACGTCACTGTCAATGCTGAGAGTGCTAAAGGCCACCGAGGGGCCGCTGATCTCTGACAGGGTTCTTCTGGTGGGGGCGGGATGGACGACCGGTCTGGGACAGTCATACTCATAAATATCCTCCTCATTGGTCTCCTCCTTCATGTCCAGGGGGACCACAGCAGCTGAATGTTGAAGGTGGTCTGAAAAAACACAAACAAACACCTGTAGTCAATACACAATAAACACCTGTACAATGTATGGCATTGTAATATAACAGCCGTGAAATAAACAGTACCTAACCTACTAATGTCCACTTTATGGTCGGACTACATCTGTATTTATCATTCAAAAGAGTTCCTCTGATTTCCCCAGGAGCCATTGGACCAAATTCATCATTATGTGTGACAAGGAGGACACGACTTACATTCTAACTATTGTTCAAAAAATATTAGCATGCCTTTAGTAAATTAATATTAGCAGCACCAGGGTATGTAAGAATAGGTCAAAGAGTAAAACGGTAAAATGTTCCCCTTTATTTTCCCTTAGGATAGAAACAATAAGTGTGAATGTTACCCAGGTCAGAGGCCTGTGCCGTCTCAGAGCACCCAGCCTGGGCCTGGATAATACACATGGACTCGTAGACTTGGGGGTCCTCAGAGTCAATGTCATCCGCCTCACTGCTGGGAAACGGAGAAATCATTGGGAGTGCTATTAATAGTCATTCTTTATGTCCAGTCCTTACACAAAATCTAGTCCTCTCTAGGGCTGTGACGGTATATTGTTTTTCTTACCGCTGTGATATGTTGCTTTGTCGGTATGGCGGTTAACCGCAACCCCCTTACGAGACTAGCGCAAGTTAGAGCGAGAACGGCAGGGTGCCTTGAGAGAGTGACGTCAGTGCCCGTGTGGTCGCGCAAGGAGAGCGAGCGACACAGCGGTCTTAGCAGCTGAGCAGACAGAGAGCAGAGAGGGCGCCTCGGCAGTCCGCTAACTTGTTGCTCTAATCTCTAATGTAACCGATATAAGCCGCTCCGTTTAGGCTACAAAACGGGCATGCAGGCTGAAATTCAACCGTGCGGTTTTGTCGGGATTAAGCTATAAACGGAGGAAAACTCCGCTAGCTGCTAGGCTAATGTGCAATGGTAAACACTGCAGCGTTAACGTTAATGTGTCCACCTCCACCTCAGCTCAAAGGACTGTCCATCCAGCAACTGTTGTTTTTCTCTCCATAAACTCTTGAACATAGGATAGAAGACAGTCGATGAGGATAAGTACACAGCGATTATTGCTTTCATTATATTTCATATCACACAATATCTGTTCCGCTAGCAAAAAGTTAAAAAAAAATAAATAAAAAATATGCGGTGATGGCGGTAATGATGTCATCGCCACGGTAGTGGCACGTCACCGCTGGTATTGTGGCGATGCGGTTATCGTCACAGCCCTAGTCCTCTCCCAAGAAACGTACCTGGAATTAAGATTAGGAGCAATATAACCAGAATAAAGCAAAAAGTCAAAAAAACAACACATCTTTAACTGAAAACAGTTTATCACAGGTCTGAACGCATATGACCAATATATGCGAAAGGACATTATTAGAGATATTTCAGTGGATCTAAAACACGTTCTGATGACAAGCCTTTTTAATCTGCATCTTTCCAGCTCAAAAATATCACCAATGGTACTAAGATATTAATGAATCCAATGGTACTGGATTTCAAGCTGCATCAATTTTGCATGCACCCAGTGTTGCCGCTGCTTCTCTCACCATTTTTAGGCTCACACTGTAAAATACAGCTCTCTAGTTTTTTTTCCATTTCAGAAGCTTTCATATACATTCTTCCTGTAGTCCTGACTCATTTCATCAAAGCAACAAGTCGAGAAACATCGCTGCCTTCTTGTCAAACAATGCATTTGCGTCATCTCCTTTAAATGATTTACTCAAGGAGGTGAAACACAAATAATGCCGCGTTCTATTTACCTTGGAGCTGGGAATGACGTCATACCCGAGTTGAATGCGTTCTATTTAAAAGTCGGATTTTCATTGTTTTCATTAGCTCTAGCCCGGTTAGCTATTGTTAGCAATACCAGTTGATAACAACGCATGACGCCGTTTTTTTGTGCATGCAAACAGCGTAACAACATGTCCACAGATAGAAGTTGGACATGCCTGTGTGAACGACTGATTTAGTGACACAAATAAGACAGAAGTGCTTATAACTTTATGTTACTGCAGCTTTTCACAACTGTTGATACAGGGGGCAGCCATGCTGGATTTTGAACTCGGGCTACTGCGAGGTTGTCCGAGTTCCGAGCTCGTAAATCCGAGGTCAGGGGGCGTGTTTACGACTTTGACCTCGGAAAATCCGAGTTGCGAGGTAAATAGAACGCGGAATAACAATGTATTGTGGGTTTAGGAATGGGACCTCCATGGACAAACAAAACTGAGGCTCCAGAGCCCTCTGGTGGACAAAACCAAAATCACTGCTCCAGATGCATCATGGCACCAATTAGGCCAGTATTACTGCATGTACAAAATCCAGTTATGAATTCCCTTAAAATGTGTAATATAGTCTAATTATCTCTAGTGAGTCATCAGTATCAGATTCCTTAGATTGTAAGATCTTCATTCTTTAAGTTAACCCAATTAAGGACAATTCCAATCAACGTCTTTCTGAAAAGACTCCTGACTGATTCCAAGAGTCTAGCTCCACATTTTACATTTCGTTGACATCTCAATGGAGTATTTACTTTGTTTCTTCCCCTCTACAATTCACATATGTTTCCTCTAGCTAATATCTTTGAAGGAACACAATGTTGTGTTGGTGCCTGCCAGAACAAATGTGTGCGCCTGTTGGGAACTCCCAGGTTACCTCTTGTAGCCCTTTTTCGGAACCTTTCAGGACCTGGTGAGTTTTCGGTACTTTCATTTCCACTGTATTTTACGTACAAGGACATTTTGGATACACAGCATTAAGCGGCTACAGTGAGACCGACTACATCATTTCTTATGTGCTGTTTGGCAAGCAACGAAAGGAGATTTAACACATTCAAGTCTGTGTACAGGTCTTGGAGAGAAATACTGCATGTGTGAAAAGAAAGTTCGGAGCTGTGCAAAGTCTTGCTAGGTTAAACCAAAATGTTCCACTGTTCCTGCAGTGGAGAAGGCCTAAAAGTTACATTTAAAAAAAAAAAAAAAAAATGGCCCCGGGGAGCCTTTTCATCACTCCTGTTTACCTGATGTCATTGTGGTGGTTTGCCTGGGCTGGAGGCGGGGGCACCAAGGACCCTGTTACGACCCAGGGGGCACCGGAGGCTGGGAGAGAGGTGGGACTCATGTACTCATTCTCCTCACAGTCAGGTGACGGCTTCTCCCCGCTCGACGCCGCTGACGCTTGCAGAGATCTGATCATATGTAGACAACACAAGGCGTGATGGGATTATCTCGACTTTTGCCATTTGTGGCTTACAAGCAGGTTCTCTCATTTTTTTAAAGATCTGAGGTCACAAAAACATGCACAAAACTTAGGCGTGGAGGTTCATGCGTATACTGTGATTAAAAACTCAATCACTCCCAAAGCTTCCAGCTGTTTCCCCCAGCCTTATTATAGCTAAGTTAGTGAACCTTGAGTTTAGAGTTTTTATTATTACAGTATATGCATGTTTCCACACTGAAACATGCACTGGTACTTTTGATGTGGTTATACTGCATTCCATATTGATTATATAGTTGCTGTACTCTGCACCTGAGCAGGTAATAACTTTTGCAAAACTGTATACATTTTTTATGTTAAGAAGACGTTCCATTTTTGTGTATGTGCATAGTTGCAAACAGGGTAAATGTCTGTGTAATATGCTGCACATCATGCCCTATATTTTAGAAGATCTGACTCACTTCCTCACATATTTTTCCTACGCCATGCGGCTGGGTATGACTTAAAATGGAGACCATCATATTTAAAAGCTGTTGCTGGTCTGTCCAGAACAATGTGGTCACACGATGACTTAATATGAAAAATTGTAAATATACTTTTGCCCTATGGCAGCATAACTTGAATTCATCCTTTTACAGTCATTTGTTCTTCCTTTCTGATGAGACCAGAACTACCTATCTATTGCACCTCACAACAACAGAGCTCCGTACCTTGCAGTCATGCAGTAGATAGCATTAGTAGCTGCTTGGGGTTTGCTTCCCTCTCCACTTGTTCCGTTGCTCTGAGGGCTGGAGGACAAGGCCGACAGGGCCTTGGTTACCGGACGTGGGACCATGTAGTTGGAAGCCCAGGCGGGCTGGTCTGGGGTGGAGGGCAGGGGTCTCCTCTGGAATCTGGAGTCCTGGCCGACCAGGGAGGGGCGCTCTGGAGGGGGAGGAGGGGGCAGCTCTCTCAGGGCTGGAGGCGGAGGTAGTGGCTTGTCTCTGTGAGTGGCTGCAATCTGCCGTGGAGATAGGAGCGGGTTGTGTTATTAACACGTAGACAAACATCCTTTAACTTCTTTACTGATAGGGACCTCGTGTTGACTGTGTTAGTACAGCTGGCAGTAGATTAGAGGTTTGGTAAGTAGGCTTGACCATCTAAAGGCTGATTTATGGTTCTGCGGAGGCTCCACGCAGAGCTTTAGCCGTAGGCTACGTAAGTGGCCTGAAGTTTACACTTGTGCGTTGGTGTGTGCGACGACCTCTTTAAGAGAATAGCAGGGCCGGCCGTGCGTGGGGAGTGTGTGGTAGAGCGAGTGGGAGAGTGACGGGGATTAGCTTCGGAGCGGGTAGCGACTCTAGAGTCATAGTGAGAGAAACAAAGTGTCTCTCCTGTGCTTTCTGACCACGGTGGGAAATCTGTAGCAGGAAAAGTTAACCCTCTCCTTGATCTCATGTTGTTTATGGAGAAGGAGAACTCGGAAATGAGTAGGGGGTCGGTGTAAGGTCGGTATCTCCAGGTACCTACGGCGTCGATTTAACGCAGAAGCATAAATCGGCCTCAACTCTCTGTTAAAACGCTGTTCCTCTCACACACACACACTTACCTTGGCTGTGGCTCCCTGAGCGCTGTGGGAGCTGGAGGGTCTCTGCTGCAGGAGGTCCAGTCGTGGGGGCACCGGAGGCAGCTGAGACATTGGAGATGGTGGACGCTCTACCTGCGCACACACACACACACACACACACACACACACACATTTAGAGATGTTGCATGGCACAAACGCCTGGGAACGCCTCGGGATCCCCCAGTCGGAGCTGGTTAATGTGGCTCGGGAAAGGGAAGTTTGGGGTCCCCTGCTGGAGCTGCTGCCCCCGCGACCCGACCCCGGATAAGCGGACGAAGATGGATGGATGGATGGATGGACAACAGCAGCCAATTTCAGTCAGCAGGGACTACGATGATCCCGCATGGATTCCGGAGAATAAATCTGAGCGTCTGTCGAGTTGATGTTCGTGTGTCCTGACATATAAACCTGTTTGTATCTGATCCTCTTACCTTAGTGCAGGCCAGCCTGCTCATGAGAAGGTGGTCCTCCAGGCGATCGTCGTCTTCCTCGTCATTGGCGGCAGCTTCTGCTCTGCTGGACCCCTGGAAACCGGCAAAGGAAGCCCCGCTGGCCTTTGGGTGGAAGGGGTCCACCACGATGGGCTCCGTGCCTTTAATTTCACAGCGGCAAAAGGGGCAGCCTTGACCCTCTGACTCCTGATACATACACACAGAAAGCAACGTTTAAATTTGAGGGAGCAGAGCGAGGCCTTTGTCAGATATGAGACACTTTACTTTTGCTCCAACACTAGTTACAGCTGTTAAGTGTCTCTCTAACAGAGTGAGAGCCCAAAGGGAGGAACGGGGAACTTTTGAACTACCAATAAGCATCAGCTATATAGGCTGAAGCAATTAAGTAAAAGTGTTGATAAAAAAACAAAAAGTAGTATTGTAGTGTTTTCATGTTATACCTAAATTGACATTGTTTTAAAAGGCAAATCCATGATCCAAAAGTCAAAAAAATGGTGAAGAAGTGAAGGGCCTATTGACCACGGAACAACTGCGGAAGGGGCTGAATCTCACCAACAGCAGCTTAACATTGAAAAGCGTTGATCTTAAGAAAAGAACGATTGTTTTAATTTCTGGATTAGTAAGTGAGAATACCATTTCTGTTATGACACTTGAGTTTAACCTCTGGCGCACTGTCTGTCACCAATGCTTTTACTTGTGTTGGCCATGCATAGTCTGGTACAGCTAACACTGGTCAGGTGACCGGTTTCCTCCAGGATCACAGGTGTAAGGGGCGTGGCCCTGAGGACAAAGGGAAGATAATTGTTTGGGGTGGGGGGGAAAAGGAAAATGCTTTTGGAGGTAGACGGAGGAGTTACGTAGCCTTCAGTCGAGAAGGGAAAAAACTATTTAGCTCCTTTTGAAATTTGTACCTCGTCCATGTGAAGTGGAGGACAAGGAATTCAGTCTGATTTGAGGACAATAACTATTGAGCAGAGGACTGGAAATCAAGCCAAGGCCAGATTACCAATTCTGCATCCAGTGAGTTTGATTCTTTGGGTTGTTTGTTCTTTTAACCCATTTTTGGCAATGCGCTGTTGCTGATTTCTTTTTAAACATATATTCCATTTGTTTGTTTTTACATTTTGGTTGGACTAGCGAGGGGTTCTTTCAGGAGGACTTCTTTGAGTTGGACAAACCTTGTGGACATTGAAGTGGACATTACAGTTGTTCTCTTAATAAACTGTGTTAAGCATACATTTAAGTTTCCATTTAGTACATTCCTTTGTTGTTGTCAGTGAATTTCCTCATTTGAACAGATCTTAATAAATAGATCACAGTAACTCGCACATTTCAATTGTAACTATAAGCTTAAAATTTAAGATGAGAAAATGATGCTGAATTCATCATGTGAGCCAACACATGGTAAATTATTCCATCAGTACAGCAACACTCATGTCATACATAATGCATTGACGCACTAATTATTTCAAATCACTTACCCCTTTTTTTGCCATCAATGCTAAGCGATTGTCAGTTAAACTCCACACTTGTTGTATATGCTTCAAATGAAAAGCCTAAAAGGGTAGGGTGGTATGATGCCCTTTAAGCAGCTGGAAGGCTCTTGTTGTGAAAGTTTCATTGACGGTAGCTTAACAGTGATCGAAAACATTTGCAATGAGGAAGTAACTGGAAACAATTGCAGAAGTTTCTGTTAGATAAGAGAGCTTGTACTGATTGAGTTACTGCTGTGGAAATGCAGGTTATTCAAATTAACATGGAGGAAGTTTGCTTTAATACACCGCTTTGTGGCCGGGTTGGCTCAGTGGGTAGAGCACGCGCACATATACATAGAGGTTTATGCCTCAACGCAGAAGTCCATGGATTCGAATCAGACCTGTGACGATTTCCTGCATGTCTTCCCCCTCTCTCTCCCCCCTTTCTCACCTAGCTGTCCTGTCCATTAAAGGCGGAAAAGCCCCCAAAAAATAATCTTTAAAAAAACAAAAAAAACAATAAACAGCATCAAAAGCAGATCAGAAAAAAAGGGAAGATTCCTGCTAAAACATGAGTAAATAAAGGCAACAGTTGGAGATCTTATGGTAATCGATGATTTTAAATTATGTTGAAGTATATATTATATGAAGTTTAAATGATTTAAATACATGTTTACAGCAGTAAGAAAGAAAGATGGACTTTCCTTCTGACTGTCAGGATTTACAGAGCTGCCAGAAAACAAAGCAATACAACTTCATAGTGTGCATGCAGCCTCACCTGCCAGGCAGTCAGACAGGAGGTGCACATCAGGTGTCTGCAGGGCTCGATCTTCACATCCTTGTCGTTCTCTGCACATATCTTACAGAGCTGGAAAGTGGAGCCCATCTCACAGTACAGCTCGTACTGCTCCTGCAGGGAGGAAGAGGAGACACAGGTTGTTTATAGTGAAGATCATAGTTGTTAACGTATGAGTCAAGTCATTCTCAACCTAGAGGGTTTTATTTATTCATTGTCATTGGTCTACAGTGTATATTGTAGCATAACATGGGGGCACGGATTGGCCTTATGCATCGTTTGCAGTGTGACTACTGTAGTTGTGTAAAAGCAGCATTTCTGAGGCACAAGCATAAGGCTGACTGGTTTGCAGATGAGAAACAAAATCAAGGCCAAACCTGAGTAACTTTGATGTGGTCCTGTGGAGAGGGTTCACACAGCCCTGTTAGGTCTGGGTTCTGTGTACGACCATCTGGGAACAGATAGCTAGAGAACCACCGCATATGTAAAAAGAAACACAAAAACACGCACGCGCGCACACACACACACGTTAGTATCACAGTATGAAGTTTCTTAACATAGCCGTGAAGCCAAAACAATGACTGAAAATACGCTGAAACGCTCCGTACAGCTGAGAGAAACTGTGGCGATATAATAATTCTCTGTGGGTTCGTCACATTCGTTCGTTCACATTACACATTTCTATTTTGAAATATTGATTAGAGCCGCTTTAAAATCCCCGCCTCAGCTGAATGGTGACTCGTATTTAAACTGCAGTTCCTCTCACGTCCACTAGATGTTGGCTTTAAACATTAAAGTATCTTATTTCTGTGTCGCACTACTGCATATTTAGCAACTTATCTGTAAAGTGATGAGTGGTTGCAACATGCTGAAGATATGGATCAAAAGTAAAGAAGGGGACTGTGCTGCAGGAGGTGCTCGAGAAGTTTCTATGGACATTTTTTTTATTTGTATCGTCATTTCAATCAATCCAAGTGGACTACAGCTGCTGCCCTCCACCAAGGAGCAAGCTCCAAGCTTTTACTGCTGCCTTTCAGGGCAGGACAGTGGAGGGATTTTTGATACTTTAAAGATATATTTTCAGTGAAGCAACAATATGCATGTTGTAATATGTGACTGCAAGAAAAGTTAAAACTCCTATGTGCTGACTTTTTCATTGAAAATATTTTTTTTTTTTTTATTCTATCAGTGATAAATGTGACTCTACAGGATACACCATGGCTTTATCTGAAGACCCTTCAGAATCCCCTGTTCTGATCTTTGGTATAGTCTACTGTTTTATATCCATGTTTAAGAACTTCTCGCCTTGATACCCCGTTTCGTTATTTGGGTTGCATCTGCCAATGCAAATAAATGTTTTGTACCCTAAAATGTATACATTGGTGCATTGACACTGTGTTGTAGTGGGACTCACAATCCCTCTCTGTATCCATCAATGAGGGCTTGGAAGAGTGGTTTGTTATGGGGGATGGTCTGCAGGATGTTCCCATCGGCTGTCACGTAGCCGATTGCCCACTGGCCCAGCCGAGTGCAGCTCAGCCTGAAGATGTAGCTGAGAGAGAAGACAATAATCTCAACCAATAGCTGGCAGCTTTTAATTGTAACAGTATGTTTAATGCGGTTGGGAATCCCATCCCTCTTAAACTCATCCAAAACTTTAAAATCATGAGGAAGCATGATTCATGTCATTCTATGGGCTCGTCTGTGTCTCACCTGCCAGGTTTGTGGATGAACCTGTGCAGTCGAGCCTTGACCTCGTCATAGGTGAGGAAGGCCATGTAACCAGGGTGTGTGACTGCCAGACTGTTCCAGTTCCTTAAAAGAGATGACCATGGCTACACAACACACACACACAAAAAAGAATCCTAATTAGATCTCAACTGTTGTTGTTGAAGTCAACTTTGTTCTACCCTGGAAATCCAGAGTTCTCGCGAGAGCACAATTTGAATTTGCGAGTCACTCTGGCATTCAGTAATGATGCTCATTAACTATGCCCTTGTAGCCGAGCTGCACCAATCACATCGGTGAATCTGATATAGGCGGGCCAGAGGCAAACTAAACCGATGACGACAGCGCTGCAACGTCGAAGTCATTAGTAAACATCGCAAGATGCCTACGGATGAACACCAGTTGTTTGAAAAGGCTTTTGGCCGCTACAGCTCGAGTTGGGCCATTTTCATTACTCATTGCCAGACCCTTAATCTTTCGGATTTGGGTCTGGATTTCCAGGCTAACTTTGTTCTGCTTTCTTACTCAAATTTGAGATTATCCAGACTAGGGATGCTAACTTAGAACGTTTTATCTGATAGCCAACCCTCATTAACTGTTAATAGACAAGCAGCCAACCGAGTCACCCAAACCCGACCCACAAACGCACCGACAATGCAACAAACTTTTATTACTCTTTAAAGGAAATTATATTAACTGTTTAACTGATAGTATAAATCAAAATTCTTATTGTCGGTTAACTGTTCATTATTAACATCGCTAATCCAGACAGGAATTTGATTTGATGAAACGTTTACAGTAACTACCAGCAAAGGCAGGTAATACATTTTTTTAACTCCACGCGGCATATTTTTGAATTCTCTACACTCATAAATGATAATGTGTTATTGATGACTGTTATTTCCTTTTAACTAAAACGTGATTCAGAATTCAGACTTTGTAACGCTTCACTGAATTACGACATGGATCTGTAAAGCCCCTTACCTGGAAGAGCCTGGTGAAGATGTCAAACTCAAAGACAGAGATGTAGTCGTTGCAGGTGAGGTCGATGGTGGATTTGAGAGCCATGGCCTCCAAGCCCGAGCTGATGGGGTGGAACTCGTGGAGAGCCTGACGAAATGTCCTCCATGGCACTATGGTCCTACAGTACATGGGGGGGGGCAGAAAGTTACAGGGTTTGTAGGAACCTAACCATTCATCATAGTTTTTAAATATTGTAATCTTAAAACCTAAAGCTTAGACCTTACTGAACATAACCAGTGTGAATGAAAGGCTATACAATAAGGTCATATTTAACTCTCAAACATTGAATTGAATGTAAAATAAGGGTGTCACAATCTCGAACTTCGAATAAAAAAATGGAATCGTCAGTTGCTAACAAGAGTGTTAGCCACGATGCTAACGGCCGTGGCTAACACTTTTGTTACGTTATTTTTTGACAAATCGTTTCGGCTCTGCTTTCTAACATGATGTCATTGTGCTAAGCGGGCATTTACAGCAGAGCAGATTCACTACACTTGTTAGATCATGTTTCGTTACAGAGTTCTCTGTTGATTTGTGTCGCTGTGTGCTCGTGGTGGAAAGTGAACGTAAACAGAGAGCGGTGTGTCTGAAATGCAACGCGCCGTGACGTAGGGCCCCCTTCAAGGCCAGAATATGTAACTACAACCACATGCTTATAGTGGCATTGACAATGCATAAGCCTGAGTAGTGTAGTACATATTAATAACAGGCTGCATTTGAGCATTAAATCTTTGAATATTATTCGAATAATGGCATAGCAACATGTGCTTTAAAATAAATAAATGTAAAAATCGTTAATCGAACCGTGACCTTAGAATCGGAGATTTTATCGACTCGAGGATTAGGAGAATCGTGACACCAAACAAGTTCAAATCATGAAACTACAGATTACGTTTGGTGTGCAAGCAAACAGCATAGCTGCAGAACAAAGTTTACAAGCACAAACCAAAAGATACTTAAAACTAGATATTAATGTTTAAAAACCTAAAGTAACCTATAGTAAAAACTCACTTGTCCCCAAATGACCTCCTCCAAAATTCAGCAGCATCTGCTTTGGTGATCCTGAAGTTGTCTCCCTGAAATAAGCCATTGGGGAAGATGGCTTTTAGCTCTGCTAGCATGTGACTGAAGATCAGAGACAGCTTGGTAAGGTTCCGCCTGGGTGACAGAAGAGAGGAAGAAAGAAATACAAGTTAGGTATATTATTATTAGACTAAGTTCTAATATTTGTCCAAATTCATATCACCGCTCAGATTCTAGGCATTTAACAAACATGTTTGAATGTGCTTTTCCATTACTAAACCAGGCAAATCACACTTGAATTTACATTATATAGCTTTATTCTTCTTCCTACTTCCCAGTTTCTCTCAACGCTTCTCAGTTGCACAGAACTTCCGCGTACTTCAGCGCACAAAGAAAGATGTCGTTTAAACTTTGAAATGTTCAGCGTTATTAGGGTATGCATGCTAAAATTATTTTTAGACGCTGTAAAGTATTTCACTTCATCCACTTATTCTAATATGGAAGTCAAGAAGTGTAGCAGTTGAGGGAGGACTGAGAGCAAATAAGTTAACCCTTGTGTTGACTTCGGGTCATATTGACAGAAAATATGGGACGTAGAAATAAGCGCTGAAAATGTGTAGAAGAAAAATTTTACAATTTAAAACGTTGGAAAAAGCAAAAACAAACTGTGAAAAAAAGTGTTGTTTTTCTTTTTTTTTTCAAGGTTGACGGGAAGACAACACAAGGGTTGTCAACAAGTCAAGTTAAAAGGGACTGTAGTAGTAAAGCCCCAGTGACTGATACATTTGCTAACCTTCACAATAGTTGTTGATGCAGAAAATCTGAGGAAATGCTTGATTCAAATCAGAGTGTGTCAGAGGAAGGATGAACTTTTGCTTAGTAATGACTTTCTGAGGAACAGAGGAAGTGATTGTGAAAGGGTAATCATGCTTTTATCAAACATTTGAGTGGTTTTACTTCAGTCTACTTCTGTTAAATGTCAACGGTTGGATTTCACAGTGATGAAAAGTGTAGAAATGGAGTGTCGAGAGAGTTCTCCCAGTCTTGTGGAAATACAGTAACAGAGAGAGGACTCACTTTGGTTTATTGGTTTACTTAGTTTTTATTTTAGCTAGGAAAAAGCTTTTTTCCTTTTTAAAAACAGCTGGATATGTACACAAGCATTAGCATTTAGCACCTACTCTAAATCAACCACTAATAAGAACAATTCTGTACTGTAAAGCCATGTAATCCATAATGAATTGAGATTATACTGCTTTTAACAAAGAGGTAGCTTCAGTCACCAGCAGTGCTGCCAACTAGGCAGTTTTATAGCATCATGAACTTCAGGGCTCATTACATAGATACTTGGCTAACTCAAACAATGATAAGCCTGATCTTTGCAACATCTGTCAGTTACCCAAACACTTTTCCTGCTTCACAACTCTCTCTCCCTGCCTAAATTCCCCCCACAAGCATGAATGACGTTTCATCAGGATATAAACCAACCTGGGCTGGGAGTTCTCCTCATACATCCTCTCCTTGGCCTCCTTAAAAAGGCTCATGGTCTGCTTAGTCTTGTTGGTCAAGTTCTCCATGACCACGCGAAAATACTCGTTCTCCCCAAGGATCTCCATTTTGCCCTCGTATCGGGACAAAACGGTGCGTAAGTGCTGGTAGGTATCTGGCAGCAGGTCCAGGATGTAGGGGGGACTGTTCTTCAAAGCCACCTTGGGGTTCTGACACAAACGCACCACCTGGATAGAAACAAACAAAGGCCCAAAGACTGGATTTTAAAGGATAGCCTCACGATTTTTCAAGTCTGTCTTCACAAAAAAAACTGTTTGGTGCCCATGTGTACATTGAAAAAGCTTTTTGCTAGCTGGAATCATTCCTGATGTCCATACTGGCTATTACGAGATGGTGGACACCTGTATGTCAGTTTACACCTGGATTTAGACTGTGTCTTGAGTGACCACATGTGATGATCTCATTTCCCCGCTCTATATGCAAATAAATACGTACATCATTTCCGTTTGCAAAGAACAAATGTGTTGTTTTTAACCGGAGAGAGGCAGCAAAGAAATCTAAACGATACAGACTGTCTATTCCTTGGCGTGTAACAGGCAAACCAAATCGCCCAAGATGTTGGGACGCACTTGTAATATATCCGCTATGGGCTTTTTAAAATGTTCAGACGTTGTGGACCAAGCAAACAGCCTGATTTAGATATGTCAAAGTTCTGAAAACATCATCAACAACTTAACCAGGAGCTTTCATATATACCATGTTTAGTTCACTTGAATGAAGAGTGTAAAACTGACTTGACGCTCTTATTTGGCTGTTTGTTCTACAAAGATTTTTGGAGGCATTTTACTTTATTCTTTGGCAGTAAAAAGAGGAAGCATAAGTGTTGTTGACAGCAATGTACAGTAGGTATTATAAATAAAATGGTTGACAGACCAAACGGTTTAAATCTCATGCATTACAGCAGAAAAAACTCAAACAAAAACTCCCAATAACTTATTTTCTTACTTTGATCACCAGAGGCCCCGCAATACAAAACTTATGTCACGATACATTATTGCCATTTTAAACATATTGCATTATTCTGCGATATATTGCAACTTATTACCTTTTATTTTCAAACTATGTCCCCACAGGAAAACTTTGTAAACTTCTGTATTATCTAAAAACATTTTTAAAGAAACCCTCAAACCCAAAAAGCAAATAGATGTTATTATTCTAGTAACAAAAATGTATATAATAAAAAGATCATCAATACTTGGCGTCCGTGTAGCGATACAGTATTGTCACGGAAAATATTGCGATACTATGCTGTCTCGATTTTTCACCAACCCCTTATACAACTCCACTGCAAGGCAATACACACAACAGTAATAATGTATTATTACCCAGTCCTAAGTGGAAGCATATGACTGGAGGTTTTAAAAACCTCAAACAGCAAAAGGCATCAGTCAGTGCCATGTGACATGAAGACACATCATACTGTAGGTGTAAATGAGGCAGCGCAGCCACCTCTTTGCACAGTACACTGCACAACAGGCAGGCAAATGGTGCATGGTACTCTTATCTGCCTCTCTTCTTACTCCAGCCCTCGTGAATTAATCTCTTGTGAACTCTTGTCTCCTCACCCTTCATCTACTTTCTTCTCTTCTGTCTAGCTCAGTCAAGATTGTAGAAAAGATAAACAGGAGTGACAGTTGGCAATGAATGTATAAAACTAAGCCTTTTTCCATACCTCCCCCACACACACACACACACACACACACACACACACACACCTCTAATTTAATCTAACACCAACCCTAAAGTGCCCTCAGACACCCATGGGTCCTTGAGGTGTTTCCAGAAAGTCCATGGCAAAGACATCACTGTGACCTAATTCCCTATAAAGTTAGATAATGCATCAGGGACACTGTTGTATTCCAATTTTGGGGGTTCCATTTCCTCATACAGACAATTTAGACAGCTCCACAACTACAACGCTAAAATAAATGCCGCAAGACCTTTTTTATATGGATCTCTGAGACTAAATATAATGTTATAACTAGTCTGGTTTGTGTGTAACTAGTTAATATTAAAAGGGCAGGTGTAACATTAAGAAGAAAACAGCTGTGTGCCCAATATCTGATAGTGTTAAACATAACTGAAACGTGTATATATGTCAAATATACACTATACTGTCCACCAGGGGCGATTCTAGGATCAGACCTTTAGGGGGACATAGCCCCTAATGAGAATGTGTCATGGATACAGTGCCTTGCTAAAGTTTTAACACCCCCTAAGATCAAATTTAGGGGGGCTTGAGCCCCCCTAAAAAGGGTCTAAAATCACCAATGCTGTCCACCTATCTCAGATACAGTTGAGGCCAAAATTATTAGCCCCCGTTATGAAATTAGACAAAACTCTTGATTTCTCCATGGAAACGACCGTTATCAACAAGTGTTTATAGTGAATTTGTTTCCAAAATAACAAAAGACAAAATGCCCACTAAGTTTGATTAGGACATGTTATTGATATAGTGAGTTGAAACAAGAAAGGGCAAAAATGAGACGTCCAAAATGATTAGCCCCCTGGCCATTAATAGTCAATAGTGTACCCTTTCTGAGCCACAACTGACAACAACCTCTTAGAGTAGTTCTTTACTAGGTTGGCACAGGTCTCCTGAGGGATTTTGGCCCATTCTTCCATTGCAAATTGCTCTAGCTGGTCCAAATTGCGTGGTTTCCGAGCATGGACATTCACTTTGAGCACCCGCCACGGATTTTCAATAGGATTGAGGTCTGGGCTCTGTGCGGGCCACTCCAGGACCTTGGTTTTGGTATCCTTCAGGAACTGTTGGACCAATTTCGATGTATGCTTTGGGTCATTGTCTTGTTGGAAGACCCAGCGATGACCTAAAGTTAGACTACGAGCAGATTTCTGCATATCATCCCTCAAAATTTCAACATCATTTTCTTTTTTCATGATGCCATGCACCCGAACAAGGCTCCCTGTGCCTGAGGCTGCAAAACAGCCCCACAGCATGATGCTCCCACCACCATGCTTAACTGTGGGAACTGTGTTCTTAGGGTTGAAGGCCTCTCCCTTTCTTTGCCAAACATAAGCAACATCCAGGTGCCCAAACAATTCCAGTTTAGTCTCATCAGACCAAAGCACAGACTTCCAAAACTCATCTTTACCTTTCAAATGTTCACTGGCAAACCTCAGTCTGGCTGTGATGTGCTGCTCTTTGAGTAGAGATGAAGAGCCCTCACAACTGTGTTCCTTGAAACATCAACTCCAGAAGAGGCCAGGTCAGCAACAATCATCTTGGCAGATGTCTGGGGCATCTTGCTGACATCTGACTATTTTCCTCTCCAGAGTTCTTGAAATCTTGCGCTTACGACCACGCCCAGGTTTGTTTCTTACAGAATTTGTTTCCTTGTACTTGGCAACGATGCAACGTACTGCGGTTCTAGACACTGAAATGCTTGGAAATGGCAGTATAGCCTTCCCCCTTATCATAAGCCTCCACTATCTTCTTTCTGAGCTCAAGACTGATTTCCTTTGTCTTTGGCATGGTGAGTAAAAGTAGTCCCTCTCAATAATGTGTTCCTTGGAGTCCTTTTTATGCTGATTGTATGCTCAGGTGTTGTTAGGAAGCCAATTGACTGCACAGGTGTGGTTTGAAAGCTGATTGGTAAATTAGGTGTGTTTTGAAAGCAAAAATTCACATGGGGGCTAATATTTTTGACCACCGCATTTTTCACTATATTTGACATAAAGCAAGCCTTAACATGTATTTTATATTCCAAAATGTACCAAAAGCTACTAAATAGCACTAGTGAATGTTTGATTATATCAAGTTGTATCAAAGCTGCAAACATTGGGAAGAGTTTTAGGAAAATGTTCCATAATTTCTGGGGGGCTAATAATTTTGGCCTCAACTGTATGTATATGAGCAACCTGTTACATTACATAATTTATTTCAGCACCATTTGCACTGCCCTATTGTATTACTTTTTATAATCCTCATAGAGCTGTTTGTTTACATGTGTGTACTATGTTCATGCATATGTACACTTCTTTTTAAATACAAAATTATATTTGTACATACTATTCAAATGTTTCAGCGTTGTTGTCCTTGTTTTTAACCGTATCTGTCTATTTCTGTGAGTGTAACGTTACGTTGAGAGCCTCAAAAGCCCAGTAAAAAGCCAAGTCAAATTGCTTGTGTTCACACTTACTTGGCCATAAAAACTGATTCTGATGATAATGATCATGATCATGAAAAAGAGGGAAGAGTGAATCATTTTCAGTTTTATGGTTAGTGTTTTTACCCTAAAAAAATCCACTGTCAATACCTTATCCATGAGTTTCCAGCATTTTTCCACCATTTTCTTATCGACCACTGCAGGTTGGTGAGGCTGGAGAGGCTGCTGGTGGGGCTGAAAGGCGTCCTTCATCAAGCCGATGAGACCGGCGCCCTTCCTCGGATTTCCGGCCATTAATTCGGTCGGCGACCGGGGGTTAGCCCCGGGGGTAGAGGATTGACAACCAGGCAATATTCTTGACACGTTTTTCAACAAAACAACCGTTGTTTTGCGCCGTATCTGTACTTACCACTTGTGATAATTTGTCATGCAGAGGCTGTTCAAGAGCAGAACAAAAAGGCAGTGTGTACATACACTGTACGCGACGCAGCTAACGTTAGCTAACAAGCTACATTTGAAAAGCCTCTTCTCACTTTAATTCCGTCGCCAATACAAGCTTACTACATAGTCGTTATGTTGTTGTGCCTACTGTCAGAAAGCTAGCTATCTCTTCTTGGCGACGGCAACTTAAAGTCCCCTGAGGAATCAACCCGGCTTATAATAAACTCGGGGTGTTAATAAGCTCACGTAGAGCGATCAACAAACAGGTTGTGCAGCAGTTTCAGACAGCCAACTACAAGCCAGTAGCTAAAGTAAACAAGGATGTCCGGCCGCAGCCTTCAAAGTAAAGGCATGGTCAATGAACCATAGACTGTATATAAAGAATTTTATGTTATCTTCATTTTACTCCACTATTCAGGGGCCAACATATGTAAATTATACATATAGCCTACTTTTCACCCCACTACATTTGTTCGACTTTAGTTACTAGTTAATCTAATATATTTATTATAGTTTATTTCCTTTATTTGCCAAGTACATTTACACATACAAGGAATGTATCCTCTGCATTTAACCCATCCTAACTATAGTAATTAAAGTGGGCAGCCAGGGGACCAACTCCAGTTGTAATGCTAGTACCTACATCAAGGACAATTGCAGCTTGCATGCTTTATGCTCACCCACACAGAGAACATGCAAACTCCACACAGAAAGGCCCTGCCCAGGCCAGGAATCAACTTTGCATATTCAGATTATTATTACTACAAAATGTATAGTTTTTTTTATATAGGTTAATCCAACCAGCAGTAAAGTCATTACAATTGGCTCCACCTTTACAAGCTGCAACAAGAAGGAGAACACACTAATGCATCAGTAATTATACTCCAGTAATATAATATACAGTATATGGATCTGAAATGGGCCACTCTGCATTATGAGTACTTTTACTTTTGTCACTTTAAGTCAATTTTGATGCTAATGGTGGTGGTGGTGTATGTTGGGATTACATCTGTGACACTCCAGTTCCAGTCACTGCAGGACATGTAAGTACACATTCTACATAAAAAAAAAAAACAAGGTGAGGCAAATGTGTATGGAAGAAAATGTTTTTCTTTTTATTATAAAGACAAGAGTTGAAAAAAATTTAGATTTGCAGAACATACTGTGCGGCTTCTAAAAACAGCTTGAGCCCATTTGTCCAGTCTCTCAATTTATGAGGATAAGCAGGGTCTCAGACCTGTGGTTAGCAACCATTAATAATCACATAAAATCTGTTCAGACACTCACTTAACACTGGTAGACATTATGTTATGGTAGTATTTTTATGTGACTAACAATGCAGCAACAACAATAACAACTGCATTTGTGAAAGACAGTAGATCTGAACTCAAGGAAACATCATGTAAAGACTACATTCATATAATTCTATTTGATAGAGATGAGTTTCAAATGTAATCTATCAAGTCAGGAGTCTGGACCCCCACCTCTGGTAGTACAGCCTTCCTCTGCATCATCAGATGAGCCTATATTGGGGTTCCTTGGAAGCTCAAAGAAATGTTCAACAGCCGAGTTCCCAGCTCTGCCTGCTGCCCTCCAGGTAGAAACTCTGCAGACAGCTCTCTGTAGGTGCTGCAAACTCTGCGCTCCTGAACATCATCCCTATGAATGGCATGTTTCCATCTGTGCCGCGCCTCGCCATATAGCACTACTAAAGATCTGCGAGGAAGATGCACAGCTACATGGACTTCCCCTGCTAGTCCCAAATCTGGCAGACCCTGTTCGAGGGACATGGTGAGTGTAGTGTCCGATAACATGTTGATGGTGACCAGGCGTTCCCCCCACAGCCAGGAGTCGTCTAGGTGTGGATCGATGGCGGAGCCTCGCTGAGGATGGTAATCCAGGTTGCACTGCTCCACTGGTTGAAAGCCTCCTAGACTTGGCTCTTGCTGCATTCGGAGCACTAGCTTTTGGCTCAAAGCAGGCAGTCCACTGAAGCCACCTATACGCACTTTCCTTTTCTTGAAGTTAACTTTTGGACCAAAGTCCTGCAACAATGAGAAAAAAAGTTTTGTTTATTTCATCAGAATATAATAATGGGACATTTTTAAAGAGTTGTAGATCGTTTTATCTCCACTTACTATTTTAATATTTACTCCTGATCACCCGTGACTCTCCTGTTAGTTTTGATAGACATGTCAGGGCGGGACAAGATACACATTTATGATTCTACTAAGTAATCTAAAAATTAATCTAATCAACATTTTTACACTTCCATAGTCTTGGTTATGTGAAAGAACAACACCAGAGAAATGTATTAGAAAGATTTTAGACATTTATTCAACACACTTTCAGATTCTAAGAGTGATAGAGGAACCTTTATAGAATTTAAAATATTTGTTGAACTATGAAGCCTTTTGTAAAAGAGAAGATTTTTTTCTCATCTCATCACGATAATTTAAATGAATAAATCCCAAAAACCTTTCACGGACCCCTTTGGCAGAGTGTCACAGACTCCACTTTTGAGAATCGTGGTCTAATCAACCAAAATATCTGCAATTGTGAGTGTCGCACTGATTGAATCAAATAACCCTAAAATATATTGACCCTAAATACTAAGGATATAAACTGTTGGAGAGAATTTAGATATGTCTTATACATTTATTCATTGATTGATGATGAACACGCATAAAATGTGCTCTAATAATTTGGAGTCATATGCAAGCGGCAACTTCTAGTGCTGAAAAATGAAGCCAAAGCGGAAGTGCCAAAAACTGCTGTTTCATCGAGTGGCGAGCATAGACTGTAGGCATCATTCAGCCCACCTCAGCGCCACATCTTTTTTTGCCCATATTTGAATTAGCCAACATCAGTCACTGCCAGGATGGCGACGGCCGGAGCCACTAGGAGCTGCCCACTATGAGCTTCATTTTGGCTCTTCAGAAACCTATGGGTAACGCCACAGAGACTACGTCCATATTTCATACAGTCTATGTTCATATGTTCTAATCTGCACAGTTAGTCGAAAATGTTGACATTTAGATTTAGCCAATGTTCCTTTAGAGACCTGTGACTGATATTACAGATGCTATGTTTTCCTACAGTATATGCTAAATAAATTACAGTTTCTGGAGTAAGATAACAGATGTTGACATTGGCAAGCACCATTTAACAAAATTTAAGTTTTAGACCATAGCATGGACTCTAGCTGAAAACCCACTATTGTGAGTTAACTGGTATAAAGATCAGAGGAGGTAAATTATGGCAGACAATCTTGCTCAACAAAACACTGGAATCAAAACTAATGTACGAGTATTACTGGTATGACTGCCCAAAGCCAGTATGGCAGGTTTATAACACTGTGTCCAATAAACAAGCTACTTGTGAAACTTTTGTCCTCCAGCTCTTGTTCACTTGTAATGTGTAGCATGACCCTGGAAAACCACATCCAAAGTACACAGACAGACATTTGGTCATGTTGTGTGTGTGTGTGTGTGTGTGTGTGTGTGTGTGTGTGTGTGTGTGTGTGTGTGTGTGTGTGTGCTTATGACAGTCAGAAACTACATGTGTTCCACATAACCTGTTTCCTTCGACCAGACTGGGACTCATTCCACACATCTTGGTCCATCGTGCTTATCAGGTTTTTCTCCTCCTCTTCTGATATAAAGTTCTCCCGCAGGAAGACACCAGGAAAGGGGAAGGACGTAGCCTCGGCATCTTTGTGAATGGCAAGCCCTGTCTCAGAATCGTAGCGTAAACGATGCACAATCTTCGTAGACAAAAACACAATTATAATGTTAGGTCTACACCACATTAATAATGAATAAGACATTACATTCATCATATCGTCATTTCTGATGATGAAATGCAATTTGACTGTATTATGTAGGATTTGAAGAAGGCCTGAGGGCCGAAACTTCATCAGAATAAATAGAGAAAGGTCATATGGAACACTTTTCCTCCTTACTTTCAAATATTAAACATGCATGACAGTCCCTTCCAGTCCAGGAAGTGCATTATCAAACAAACAATCAAGCAGAGATAAGTGCAGTGGTGAAAGAAGTACTCAGATCCTTTACTTAAGCAAACGTCCTAATACCACAGTGTAAAAAAAATAACTCAAAGTACACTACAAGTAAAAGTCCTGCATTCAAAATCTTACTAAAGTAAAAGAGGAGTGAATTACTTTACAGTATATACTGCTGGGCAGTTTAATCTATTATATTACGTCATAATTTAATTAGTTAATTTTAGTATTAATAATCTGAATGCCGGTGCCATTCATCCAGCCACATTCTGCTTATGTACTAAGCTGAAGGAGCTGATGGGATAACATTTCACTGGAATTTAACGTCGTACGATTGCATGTAACGAATTAAAATTGATTGATCATAATCGAGCTAACTAAACGTTATGAAATAAAAAGTATAAAAGTTCGAAGTACCATATTTGCCTCTGACGTGTAGTGGAGTATAAGTATTAAGTAGCAGTACAAGCACCTCACATTTGAACACGGTGAGGAATTTAGCTAAATGTAACGTTACTAACTTAGCTCCTTTCCACCACTGGAAACAGAAAAGCCATCTTGTTACAACGAGAAAAACTGGTACAAATAATATTACGGCGTAATAACGGAAAAATACTGTATCCTGTTATAACAATAAATGTGACTGTACAGACTCGTTCAGTAATAACGTTTTGACAGATGGAATGTCCTGTCAGAGAGCACCCGTAGCTATTTTTGAGTGGCGATAGCAAACAAACGGCTGCGTCCGTTTCCTGCTGATAAAAAGCTTGTAAAATACAGTTTTCAATCCGATATTTTATACCTGTGGTTCATTCGCCTCCAGTTGTCCTTTTCCCCTTAATTTTTCACACTTGAGACACCGCCGGATGCCTTTACAAGCACACGAAGTAACGCCATCACTGCTGTCAGGGGCCATCATCCTGCATCTTCTTTTTCTTCTGTTGATATGTAGGTGGCGGACCTGTTAAAATAGGTAAACATCGCCACCTAACGAAACGTTGGGTCTATTGTTCACCACACACTGTATCAGAATCAAAATAAGAAATATGTATAATATTATTATTGTTAAATATTTCTGAGTAAAAACGAAAGAGCTAAGCATTTTTTTCGAAGTAGTAAATTATCCAAGGACTGTGCAAAAGTTCACTGTATGAAGTATACATTATGATAGATTAAGATTGATGATAAATTAGATAGATTATACTTCCCAGCAGTATATGAAGTAATTAAAATGTGCCACATCTTAACCTACTGCAACTTTAACGTGATGTATACAGTAAGTAACATAATGTATATTATTCTGAAATAGCTAGGCCATTCTGCATAATGAGTGCTTTTACTTTTGGTATTTTGTTATGTTTATTTATGGGGTTTTCAGGTTTACAATGTTACATTTAAAACGTGTGTGTGTGTGTGTGTGTGTGTGTGTGTGTGTGTGTGTGTGTGTGTGTACATATAAATAAAGTTAAAGTACAGTGAGGTAGAGTATTTATTAGAATTCACATATACTCCTACAGGTTTGGTATTTTTTTATACTAATACTTTTGAGATTTTGAAAGCAGGACTTTTACTTGTAACAGAGTTTGGGCTGTGGGCTTTAAATTCTACCTGTCAGGTTTGACTCAGGGTAAAAAAAATCCCTTTATTATTAAAAACCATGTAAACCACGCCCACCGGATACACGCTGTGTTTCCCCGGGAAAGCTCGGTTTCTAGTTAGTTCCTCCATGGTTAGTTCACTTGTTGATGCTGAAGAAGTGTTGGTAAGTAACTTTTATCCAAGGATATTAACACATTCATAAACCATGTTTGCTTATACAAGATAAACGATTAGCTAGGATATGAGTTAAAACTTAAGAATAATTGCCTGTAATGTTAACGTAGTAGCCTAAAGATGCAAGTAAATGGCATTCGCTGCTTCCAACGTGCCTAGCTAACCTCCTCTGTCGAGTAAGTTGGCGTTAATATAATTTCCCTCAACAAATGTATCATGGTGTAACGCTAAAATAGACGCAAGACAACGTATCTGAAGAGCTAGTGTTCGAGGTACAAAACCTGCAGTTGAGGCTGAAACTTGTGTGTTGTGCTTTGTTTTTATGTTCCCAGGTAAATGACCTCTTCTCAAGTCTTTACGTTAACCTTCTGATAACAATACACTCACTGGGGACGTGTGTATTAATTGCAGCAATTCATAAAACCGATTCAATCAGTTAAAAAAAGCAAGACTATCGTCTTTGCTAAGTTAAACAAACGAAAAAAAGCAGAGCATCCCATGCAATGTACCACGACACATGCCAGTATTAAACAAAACAATCACACTTTACTGGAACCTAACTGTTATGTGTATTTAGAACAAAGATTATTGTAAAAGAAGATCGACTGAAGTAATTTTAAAGAGAAGAGAAATAATGGCTGCCTTTTACTAGTAATTCCCAGCCAGGTAAATGCTTGTACCCCAAAGGGTAGGTTGAGTTTGTGTAAATAGTGGAGTTGCTCAGCAAATGTGAGAAAGTATTAACCATGATTTGTACACATTGTGGTTGGATGGATCATAAACCAACAAATAGGATTACAAATTGTTGTGAGGGCGACTTTAAGCACTTTTATTGTCACAATAGCTTGAAAACTACCACAAACAACAGGCAGATTCCACATTACATGCCTGCCACTGAGTGAGTGCTAAAGGCCTCTCCATGTGTTCGTAGTATTGACCGAACCCACTGAAACAAAGAAATCAAGACTAAACACAGACAATTCCACTACTGTATAATTAATCTAGTATAACACTGAAACTGCATAATGATAAACATATACAGAGAAAATAAAACTAAAAGCAAGTCACTAAACATTAAGACAGAATAGAACAAGTTATGACAACTATGACATTTAAAAATCTATTTTATGTAAGAGCTGTACATGCATATTGACTATGAAGAAGAATATGTGCAATGTACAGAGATAACACATAAAGACATATGTGGAGGCTTTTTGTTAATGAGGTTAAAGTTTTGGAATTATTGCCCTTAGTTAACCAAAGTTCCCCTGTAAAGTTTCCATCCTGTATACATTTAGTTTCTCACCAAAATGCATGATGTATCTATATTTTTTTTAGGCTTAACAGTTGTATTTAATATGTTTCAATCCTTAGAAAACAGCTGCAAATGTGATTGTTAAATAAATATTTTTAAATCGACATTGCTTATATCCATGAAATGAATGTAAGCAACCTAAATGGGCCAAACCAATGGTAGGAATGTGTATTACCTCGCCATTGAAGTCACCTTGCTGAAGAGATGTAGAAGAGCACCCAAGGTGTGGTCCGTACAACCTGGTGTGTTACGTGCAGCAGAGCACCCATAAATGATGCTGGACGGGGTCAGATGTGTTACAGACTTGAATCTTACTGACTACAGAGGAGGGCACTGAAACTCTTTAGTCCTCACTCTACAATTATTTCTCTGGTATCTTTATTTTATAAATTGTGGTCTTTTCTACAGATAATCAATGGAGAAAATAACAGAGAAACTGCTACTGGAGAAAGGATCCCCAAAAACCAACAAACTGGAGCAAATCCAGACACTGAAGTAAGCATGGTTATATTGTCCTAATGATAGTGTTTGATTTGTAGGTGACGGCCCATGACACGTATTTGCAAAGTTGCACTATTTATCAGGGGTGGAACGGTACACTGAAGTCACGGTTCGGTTCAGACATCACGGTTCGGTTCAGTACAATGGAGGGAAAAGCATAACAAAAATGCAGAAGGCAATTTGTTTTATTGTGCATGTCTCAGGCTGTACCACCTAGTGTCATCCGGTCTCTCCCCTGAGCTAGCTGCAACAGCCTGAAGCGTATAAAGTAAGATGTAAACAGTAAACAATAAGTAGGCTACCCCACATCATCTCCAGACGCCATCTGGAACTTGTAAACAAAATAAGACAATCAGCTAGTAGTGTGATATGGGAGACAAGCGCTGCTCTCATATGTGAATGCACAGAGCAGGGGTGTTAAAAGAGCAGCTTCGGTTACACAGAGTAGTTGGCGAATTGTGGCGTTAGCTTCACACGCTAACAGCGGAGCTAGCAGCAAACAGCGAAGCTGACGGCGGAGCTAACAGCGAAGCAAATGGGCCTGGAAGCCATTTGTGGTCGAGGCAAGAAGGGATACAGCTACAGCACATCCGTGTTTGGTTGTATATGGAAGGGACTAGTTTGCTTCGTGTGGACTTACTGGACCGACTGACTCGACATGTAGGCGGAGCTTCAGAGCTAAGGCGGGGCTACAGATTAGGTGTCCCTAAGAAACGCGTATGTAACAGTAGTTCCACATTACATTAAATCATTTGCACGCAAGTTTTATTTATTTTTTATACCGTGTATTCTCCGTGTAAATTCATGTACCGAACCGAGATGCCCGTACCGCTTCGGTTCAATACGAATACATGTACCGTTCCACCCCTACTATTTATATATTGGTGACCTGATTATATTTTGAGGACGTCACTACCCAGAAATTCATATTCATGCACCAGATGTACTGGATTGGTATCGGTGTGCGCTGACCTTATTAAATGGATTGGAAACGTGACACATGAAATACTTTCAAAAAACTTTCAGAACATTGTTACAACCATTTTTGTCGCTTTGATTCAAAATCCCAAGTTGTTGATTTTTGTAAGGTTTTCTCTGACCTTTTTTTTTTTTTAAGGTTTGCACACATTTCTGTCGCAAATTTATAAAGTACAATATAGGAAGTAGTTTGAAAAAAGACATGATCTTTCAAGGGTTGTGTTTTTGTTTGCGTATGTGATGCCAGTGTCAGCTCTAGTATAAAGGTACACTGTGTAGTGTTTTAAGTATTGTATTAGCTAAAATCAATGTCTTTCATTCATAAATATGTCCTCATTGGTGTAAAATGACCTCTGCCAATGATCTGACTTATCCTCGTGAGCGAAGAATTTCTTATCTGTATTTACATTGGACGGGCAAGTCCCAGGAGGCTTTCCATGCCGCCATTTTGAAAAACTATTCTCTATAGGGACATAGAGCACTAGCCTACCTGTCTAGCTAATCCACAACGCATTCTCGTTCAGAGCCAGCGTCACGTGACTGAAAGCAGCTGAAACGGAGAAGGAGATCAGTGAGAGGCGCTTGTCACTGCCCCGGCAAATTTGAAAGCCTGCACTGCACTTTAGTTCATAATGGAGGATCATACTTATGCCGAGCCACAGGAGAAGGAATCCTCGTCGCCAAAAAAGCGACATGTTGTCATAGCTTCTTGGTACATAACGGCTACCGTAGTTACACCACGCATTTGAAAAAGCGAGGCGCTAGAGAGCACTATTCGTTTGAATGCAAAATACAATTTCACCGCTAGATGGGAGAAATTCTTACACAGTGTACCTTTTTATTAAGAGTTGTTGCAGAGATCATCAACTACAACATTTAGTTTGATATCCTACTTTGTAGAAACACTGACTCTCTGCTCTCTGCTATTCAGTCTGTCTAGGCTGGCACTGAAGTCTCAGGACTTGCCGGTCAGGCTGCTGTCCCGACTCCAGTGCCTGGAGCGGTGGGATCTTTCTGGGAACAGACTGCAGGAGTTGCCCAAGAACCTGGAGCTGCCTGCCCTTCGCTACCTGGACCTCAGCGACAACCAGCTGGAGGATGTTACCACTCTGGAGTCTCTAAGCAATCTGGAGGAGCTCAAGATGGAGGACAATCTTTATATCACTGTGAGGACATGGCTTTGTATTTGTATTACTACTACTTAAGTAATGTGGTATTGCGTTTCTTTGTTCCTTGTTAATATTGATTTTCTTTCTCAGGTGAGTGATAACTACAAGCTGATGGCGTTGTTGCCCAAACTGAGGATTCACAACGGTAAAGATGTCAGCACGACTGCCAACCACCTGCGCTATGTCTACACGGAGAACTTGAGGACCAGGGTAAGAAACTGCTTATTTTGCCCTATTTTATGATATCAAGACAAGTATAATACTCTATACTAAGTTATGTCATAGGCTAAGAATGATGTCACACTGCCAGTGTGGTTACATTTCTGTTTATTTTATTGCATGAGCTGTTGCTTTTGTCAGTGTACACATTTTATTTATTATTTTAGATAATTGCAGTTTGGGAGAAGAGCTTCTGTCTTCCGGATCCCATCACAGCAGAGAAAATGTCGGCCTTGGAGAAAGACTTTGTCAACACTGCCCGTCAACAAGTTAAATTTGGACCCAGTTCAGTCAGTGATTTCACCAAATGGAGGGTACGTTCCAGATGTTGGTGATCTTCTGGCCCCTTTTTTGCATTGCCTTCTGTCATTTTTTTTTAGCAACTATCTCTTTATCTCCTTTGGTTCTCAGGTAGAGAATATTGCTAAGGAGTATCTGCACTCTCTGACAGAACCAAAGAAAGAACCAGAGAGCAAGGAGTCTACTGACACTAAAGAGAACTATGTAAGATCTCGAAGGATGACCTGCTTCAACACGCTGTCTATACTGAACTTGGCTGTCATTGTGATTCTGAAACGATGACTTTAGAAAGTAATGGTAGTAGTAGTGGTGGTGGGTAATATGGTTTAGGGATAGTAAAGGAAATTCAGGATGTGTGTAAATGTTTAGTTCTGGAGTTGATTTAAAGCTCAACTGTTTGCTTTCGCCAGGGTGTCTCGACGCCGACCAAGAGGAAACAAACTGCGTCAGTGGACGCCGGCATCAGACTGACACCTCGCAAGAAATTGCGCGCAGATCTCCCAGCCTCCCCAGTTGAAGCCAGTCCTCGCAAATCCAGTCTCCGCAAACTTGAGACGCTAACCCAGACCAGCGCTGTCAGGATGAGCCCCCGCAAGATAAGTCAGCCTCCATCTACCCCCACCAGAGGACAGATGACGCCCAGGAGAGGTGCGACAACAGCGCGACAAACCAAAGAGGACGATGGTGCTCAGAAAAAACAGAAGAACAGAACAGACGCTGACATGTTGTCCACAATGAAGAGCCCCAGCAAGACACAGGTAATGTGAACTCAGCTGCTAAACCCTGTGTTGTTCCTGAAACCATGAAATATTGTGGGACCAAAGAAGAGGAGAGAGCAGAGGGGAGGGGACTGCTCCTCAGTCACAGAACAGAAGACTGTTTTGGGGGCCACAAGAGAGAAATACCTTGCATGCTCGTAGTTCCACCCCTACTATCTGTAAAACCTATTTAACACCCTACAGACACCCCACACAATTTATTTGGTCTACTGTTTAGTCTGTCCACTTTGGCCCAGAGCAGTTCAAGATATCTCAACATCCACTGGCCAGATTCTCATTCAACTTGTTGTGCATATTCAAGGTCCCCCAAGGATAGAGCCTAATGTTTTTATGAAAAATCAAACATTAACACTTGTACAAAAGTGTATTTTTTTGTACAGAGGTCTGGCTCCAGACATGGCAATATCGGTCCACCATTTTGGTCCAGACTGAAATATGTCAACAACTATTGGATTCATTGTTGTACACAGATTCATGTCCCCCTCAGGACCAATTGTAATACATTTGGCAATCCCTAAACTTTTCATCTAGCACCATCATCAGGTCAGAGGCTTTGGTTTATGATCAAATACCTACAAAACGGCTGCGTTTTGCGTTTACCTCTAATTAGCAAATTGGAATGATGAAACTAACATAAACTAACATGGTGAACATGTGTATATATGTACAGCAATATCGAATCCCCAGATGTCAGAATGTCATGTTATTAAAGTCCCTTCTTTCCCCACTTCTCTGCTATCTCCCCCTGTCCATCTTCCCCTCTGTCCATGTTTCCTTCCTCCAGCAGCCAGTGTGTCTGAAACCTCTCCACGTCCTCCAGTGCCACAGTAAACAGGACAGCTCGGAGGACTTCTCTACCCAGCTGTGGGCCTGTGCTTTCCAGCCAATGCCAGATTTCAACGGTACTGTTATCATTGCATCAAAATGATCACGGCAGCTTTTGAAATAGGCATCGATTATCAACATGGAAGTCTGTAAATGCATAGTGATATTTTAAAAGCTTTCCTATAACTAGACCTGGGACAACATGCTTTTGTCCCAATTTGATTCTTTCACGGTACGATTTGTTTTGCGATTTTCATTTTATTGCGATTCCATAAGTATTGCGATTCAATAGTACTGAGTATTGTGATTTTCTTTTCCTTCTTTAACAAGAACAAAAGTTAAGATAATACACTTCTAGAAACGTATCATGAGCCGTTTGTAAAAACCAATTCATTTCTAAATAGAATGCACATCGCATGTCAGATAGTCTGACATTTATTTCATTTGTAAAGAAGTACATAACATGGATTTTCAGCATGTTCTGCTTTGGGTCTGTTTGGCTGGAAACAAGATATGATGTAGTCACCATTGGCGGTACCCTATAAACAGAAAATATTTAGGTGAATCATTGGTTTAAAAAAAAAAAAAAATATATATATATATTGATTCTAGGGAAAGGGAATCGATTTAAAACTTTGGATTGGATAACACTACGACCAATCGCAACAATACACAGGGTGACGTATCCATTCGCCTAGCTACCAGCGGAGCTAACTGGTAGATGAAACTGTCGTCATCTGTTTAGCTGGCCTCTGCCCCGCCT
Source organism: Sander vitreus (assembly GCF_031162955.1). NCBI lineage: Eukaryota > Metazoa > Chordata > Actinopteri > Perciformes > Percidae > Sander > Sander vitreus. The sequence goes on from NC_135867.1 coordinate 4,443,000, forward strand.
ATATCAGATACACCGATGTGATTGGTGCAGCTCGGCTACAGGGGCATAGTTAATGAGCATCATTACTGAATGCCAGAGTGACTCGCTGAGCAAATTCAAATTGTGCTCTCGTGAGAACTCTGGATTTCCAGGGTAACCTATAACCCTTTTTCCACAGTGAAAATAATAAACTCAGTTGCCTTCCTGTGTTAACAGCCACTGGTGGGGGAAGCCGTTTGGTTGCTACCTGTGGTGGAGACTCTCTCTGCGTGATTGACTGTGAAACCGGGCTGGTGATGAAGAAGTACAAAGTTCCTGGCGAGGTTTCGCTCCTTTTTATTCCTTAACAGCTTTAAATGATTCTCCTTCTGTATCTGCATTCACAGAAATATATATATATTTTTAATTGAATTGTATTTTTCATCCTGTCATATCCTTCTAATACTTGTGGTCGAAATCTGAATGCTGTCACTATGGAAAACCCTTTTATTCCCCAGAATTACAATCTCTATTTATGAGATACAAAATGACCTGGACATGTGCTGCTTTAGCTGTTCTCCGCAGCTAGCCTGACCTTTGCATACATTAGCACAGTTCATAAATGTATTATTTAATTGTCAGTATTGATTTTGTGGCAGGCGTGATAAAACTGTAATGGTGCAGCCTAGATGAACATATGTCGGGAAAACGGTGTGTATGGAGGATAAAATTAAGTATTTGTATCATAATCTAAGCTAGATGTTGTTTGTATCTGTTGTGCAACAGGAGTTCTTCTCCCTCGCCTGGTCCACAGTGTTGATGTCCAGGGAAGGCGGGGCCTCGGCTCAACACTGCAGCATTCTGGCAGCTGGAGGGAAGAAAGGACTGGTCAAACTGATCCACCCCAGAAACAACATGGCCTACGGGGAGTTCCAAGCCAGCCGCAAGGCGCTGTCTGTCCTGCGCTTCAACCACCGCCAGGGGAACTTCCTCTTCAGTGAGTCGAGGTTACTTTGTATAGAAAAAGAACTAGCAGTATGAGTTCTGTTTGGTTGTCAGTCGCCCATTTCAGAGGTCCAAAAGCTGACAGGTTAAAGGGTAATTCTACCTGATTCCAACTTGGGTCATTTTTGATAGTTTTGGCCCTCGCTTTTATCAGTAACAATAAATAATGACGAAGATGAGTGTCAGACGATTGGCAGGTTGTAAATGAGCCACTGTTTAGCTTTAACTCATTTATGAGAAAAAAAAACTAAGGTGACAAAGAAGTTTGAGCTTTTGCACTTTATGCAATGACAGATTGTTATCAACATTTGGATGTCCTCACTTTCAGTTTTACCTTCAAATGAAGGTCAATTTATTTGCAGGTAAAACTGGTAAATTACAAATATTAAGGGGGACAAATTTCCAAACTTCATATATTGAAGGGGAGGTGAACCTCCATTCCTCATGACACAATACATTCCCAACAAAGTTCGGCATTGCGAGTTATCATACGTTTTTTTCTTTTTGTACCAGTTTGGCAACCACTGCTGTATGATAACCATGTCATCACCTGTTGAGGATTTAAGACGGACCTGTTGCAATAGTGGTTTTTAGGTTGTTTAAAATCTGATTTACTTCAGTGTGTGGTCCTGGTCTCACCAGTTCACGTCTTCTCTTGCAGCGGGATCATATGATAACAAGATTGTGATGTGGGACATCGGTGGAGTGGACAGCCAGTACAACTACAAAGTTGTGTGAGTATTTCTTCTTGGCAAAGTCACTTTTAAATCTAAAATGTATAAGAATACCTTTTTTTTTTTTTTCTTTTGAATTATATAATGAAATCATAACTTTGTGTGTATGGTGGTGGTTTTAGCTTTATTACTTTCAGTTTTCACTGACAAAAGGCCAATAAAAAAAATATATATATATATATATTATTTTCCGTCCTTTCTTGGAGTTTGAACAAACCTCAGCTGTACATTTGCATTTGTAATGACCATGTAATGGGTCCCGCAGGAGAGACGGAGCGATTCAGACTGTGATGTTGAGAATATTTCTGTTTGTCCTTCCAGTCAGCTGCTGGTGTTGGAGATCAGCGCCACTCCTCTACACATCTGCCTCCCCCCCACTTCCCCCAGCTCACACCTACTGACTGCCTGTGAGGACGGCCTGCACTGCTACAACACGCAACTCGGCACCAACAACACAAAGAGGTAAAGGAATCCACTGTGCGTGTGTGTGTCCACAGTGTGTGTCCTCTTGCCTTGAACCTTTGGTTGATCCTGACCTTTTTGAAAGGATTTGTTCAGACATGTCCTGCAGACAAACATACTTTAAAGTCCCTCTCAGACATGCAACACTTTAAGTAAATATGATGCAATAAGTACCTGAATCACTTTTACGCAAATGTCACAACGGCAATCTTACTAGGTCAGACTGTTACATTCCTGTAACATTTCAATCACGTTCTGAAATGCTGTCACATTCATGTGTCAGCTGCATGGTTCAAATTACCAATGTAATTCTGTCTCTACACGGTCAGACATTACAAAATATGCAGCAGTTTAAATCAGAAGACAACGTGTATACAATCATACATGTGGACCAGCCAGTAATATATAGTGTTATTTCTTTTTTAGTAGGTCTGAGGAGATGGAGATAACTTTCCCCATATATAAGAAGGAAGACAAACACCATGACTACCACACCATTGATGGCCTGAGTTTTCTTACAGATGACATAGTGGGTAAGTGACGTTCTTACAGTTAACCACCGTACCACTGTAGTCTTATTTACAACGCCTATAAAAGTACGGCCCCCTCATGTAAGTAACATTGGGTCACACTGGGTGGAGAGTTTTAGCCATGGACCAAACAAGTCAGAGGCAGATATTAGGGACTAGGTAGTGGCTAATTTAACAATAAATCAGTCAGAATTTGCAAATGAATAAGCCTTAAATTGTGTTTTATATACCTAATACTAAATATGTAAATTGGTCAGTTATGCAAATGCCCTCAATAAACCAATGTCCTGAAGTTTTTACTTTAGTCGCCCACTTGGTGGCACTATCATTTAGTTTATTATTGGTCCCTGTCTAGTTTGGCCATGACTCCCAATGGACCACATGTCTGTCCAACATTAGTGTATCTAACGACCATCTATAAAACCATGCTCCATGCTGTTGCTTGTAGTCATATGTTTGAATGTTTAGTTTTTTAAACTTTAATCAGTTTGATCAGATGATTTTTATCCGCTGTGTTTTCTTAATTTGAATGTCAATTTAAATTCTAAGATCTGCACAAACCCTGCCCCCAACTTTTCCCTTTTTCTGTGCATGTCTCTAATTTTGCTAAATGTTTCTCTTCTTTTGCAACTGTGTCATTATGTTCGTCTAGCCTCCAAGAACTACATGCATGGTTCCATATACTTGTGGAGCTGGAGCAGGACCAAGGCTCAGCGGCCTGACAAGAAGGACAGGACAGTTTGTGCTGTGGTCCTGGCTGAGCTGCAGTGGGCCAACACTGAGATTCCCTACCTGGCTCTCAACACATGCCCTGGTAAGTCCCAAGCCATCTAACCAGTAGCGCTGTATTTGTCAATTTGTTTTCATTTTTAAATAATCTTGCATTAAACCTGAGATTATGAACATACTTTTTTAACCATAGCACAAAAGCCCAGTAGTATGTAAGCTTTCTGATAATGAATAAATCAAGTACAATAGAACATTGTTGTACACCAAGATGAGACAAACCTTTCAGATTGGTTCACTGTTCTCCCCAGTATAAGGCCTGGCTCACATCAGGCAGTCCAGCGAAAACCAGTCTTTCCATTTATTTTGAATGGGGGTGCGTTTAGGCTGCAGCGGTTGGAATCGCAGCAGGGGGGTGCCGAAAAGACCCCCAGGCCAAAAGTTGAGATGTACCTAACTTTTGTAGAAAATGTATTTTGAGGCGGTGTGAGAGTCCCGTACAGTAAACGGGAAACATCACTGGCACAAGTGAGTTTTTAAAAAAACTACGAGGGTAAAAAACAAAACACAAGCACTTAACTGCCCAGGAGTTTGTGTGATAGCTGAGGAACTAAGCACATAGCACAGTCCCTCCGTCCCTTTTCTCTCTTTCTTTGTGAAACAGAGATGCCTTCAAGTGTGTTTGTAAATGTAGAAATCATAAAAACAATCTGACGGAAAACAATAACTGTGAAATATCAAGTCTGCTTGTGCTACATTGGGGGATTAGGGAACCCAACAGCACGTCACAACAAAGGGCCATTTATATGACACTCCCACCACCGCACAATCCTGCAATGGACCGCTGGATCTGCTCTGAATGCCTCCTAACACTGCCTTTAAATGTCAGCAGAGAGACACAAGTGCTCCTCAAGCAACATTTCCTGTTTATTTTCTTTGTTTTCACTTTCAAACCAAAGTCTCAGTTTGAGGCTTGACCGGTGTACTGCATTTCCATGGGCTTTGTGTTTTGAAAAGAAACGTGTGTGTTCATTCCTCTCTCTTTAGGCCGAGCCTACATAGTGTGTGGTGATGACAAAGGCAGGCTATGGACATACCACGTCAACGACCTGCAGAAAAACCGTTTCCAGACTGGGAAACCCATACTGCCCACTGAGGTAATCACGAGCACTAACAATTTTCTCATAGGTTTGAACATTACACTCACCAAGTTACATTGCTGAGATCTGGGAACACGGTGACATTCCTAATAAAGTAGTCAGACGGGGGAAACGAAAGCAGTAAAAAGGCAGTTAATAAACTCTGTCATAATGATTAGGAAAATAAAGCAACTGGGAACAGTACAATTACAAGCCAAACTCTTTTACAGGTTTTAAACTTGAAACTACTGTACTTACAATATGTTGTGTGTAGAGTTGGAGAGGTTACTGACATTTGTGGGTGTGCTCACTTTTAGTTTGACCTAAAAGGTCAATGTTTACAACTTGTCTGCCTGCTTGTGTTTGTTGTCCAATCGGACTTTTTTGTAGTGATGTCACCAGATCTCAACAGTAATATTCTTAATTTACAGAGCTATGTGGCTTATTCTGCAGGGCCTGCTTTTAATGACTCTTAACGTGCTCATATTATGCTCATTTTCAGGTTCATAATTGTATTTAGAGGTTATATCAGAATAGGTTTACATGGTTTAATTTTCAAAAAACTCCATCTTTTTGTTGTACTACACATTGCTGCAGCTCCTCTTTTCACCCTGTGTGTTGAGCTCTCTGTTTTAGCTACAGAGTGAGACATCTTACTTCTGTTCCATCTTTGTTGGGAGTCACACATGCGCAGTACCTAGGTAAGGACTACTAGCCAGTCAGAAGCAGATTATGAGGGCGTGCCACGCTAGCAGCTGGGCGAGCATTATAACGTGTGTTACAAAGTGAGGCACGTTTGTCTCTGAAGTAAAGGCTGGACTACAATAGAGCTGTTTGGAGCAGTTTGTGAACAGTGTTTTCTGTTGGAGATAGTAAGACCCTTTGGGGTGGACTTTGGACTTTTTCACTTTGTAAACCTATAACATGCACCAAAAAAGATAACACAATAAAGGAAAAGGGGAAAAAGCCAAAAAAGCATAATATGAGCACTTTAACGTTGAAAGGCGTCTTAGTTATAAAGGTTAAAGGTCATTTCTGAGCACCTGCATACATAGAAACAAGATTTCTCCTCTGCATTATCTGCCGCCGCAGTGCCTTTTGGTCAGGGGCACTGACAGGAGCACTAACTTAATTTACATGTTTTTGGCGGTGGGAGGAAACCGGCGCTTTGAGAACATACAAACTCCAAAAATAGAAAGGGACAGGGTTCCCCTGTACTCAGCAGTGCCTACTTGCTGTGAGGGGACAGTGCTGACCCACCGAACACACACACACACACACACACTTTTATAAATAGACATTAAGTGGGGCTGTCACCATCCAAGGTTATTAATTCATATTTGACTATATCACAACAAAATTAAACAAAATATTAGACATTTTTAAATGGGTAACAAGCAGCTGTCAGATCAATGAAAAAGGACTTTTCAAGATGTGATAAGTTGATTTCATTCTTTCTCCCTAAATATCAAATCAAGGAAATAAAGACAATCTACTTAATGATCATATAAGCACACTGGAAATTTGTATTTGTTGAAAGCATTTGACACTTTAATTTTTTTGTTAGCATTTCATCCTTTTTATTCACAAGACATCATACTGAGCAAAGATCAGTTTTTAGTTGGAGAGCCGTCTAAAACTCTTCCTCATACGTGTCTTTTTTTCTTTGCTCACCGCGGAGCCGCTAACATGGTCTTTGTTTTGGCAGGTGTTGGAGTGGCCGACCCCGGTAAGAAAGGGAATCGGCCTGGTGGAGGGCCCCACCATCAACAGTGTAGCAATGGACCCTGAGCTCCACTACCTGGTGGCCCTTAGTGACAAAAATATGGTGATCGTGTGGAAGAGAGAAAAGTCCTCCTGAGAAACACGGGCTGTGGGACTGCAACGCATCAATGGAAGTCATGTGTTTTAATACAAATCGTAGGGGGGTTTTGTACCAAATTTTTGTATTTGTAAGGTAGCCTAAGGGTTGCTTCTCGTAACACCAACAAGCCACTCTGTCTCAGGCAATAGAGAGACTCCATTGATCCTGTCTGGGATAGGTTCTTTTTTTATTTTTATTTTAAACTCCTTTTCTTCATAATTTGTTTTCGGGAAAGTGAATTTTGAATTGATGCCACAGTGAGATCTGTCAGAGCAAGTAACAGCCGGACAGACTAAAGGAATACAATTACAGTATTGTTCTTTAAAAAAGAAAAAAATGTATGGCATAAAATTCTAACATTTTAATTTGCAGGATCTAATACTGATGTACATAAACGTAGCTGCTGTTGGGAATTTTAGCCAGTGGAAAACAGTTGTCAATTGTCTCTATGTGACACACAATTCCTAGTTTTTGTATGTAGTTATGTATCTTAAAAGATACGGCATTTACAAATGTCCAGTCCAACCATGAAAACTGGTGTCAAATTCACAAGTGATGAGCCAGTGAGCATCCATATTAACTTAACTCCTTGTCCATGACTCCAAATACATGCTAATGTTTCCAGTTAGACGTAAAAAGTCAAGATTGTGTACTGCTTTTGCGCTGCCAACAAGGGGCAAAAAAAAGTGCTTGTTTCATCACTTAGACAGTCAGTGGCCTTATGAATAGGAATCACATTTTAAATGTGACTGTTTTTTGTTAATCTACTTCTTTTTTTCAAATGTAAATATTTTATATGAATAATTGTATGATGCATTTTCTGTTATTTTGCTGTTGAAAGTAACTTTATGCAGTGTTCTGATAACATTAAGTAATGCAAACAGTACTGCTGCTGTGAGGAGTAAACAAACTGCTGAGAGAATAAATGCAGCAAAGCGTGTTTTTCCTACTGTAATCCTGCAGTTCTTCTACTCTACCTGTGTTTCTGTGTGCAGCCCACCATGTTTTTACATGTGAAGTTTACAAATATCTTGATTTATTAAGTCAAACTTACTGCATTTTATTGCATTCTTGTGTGCAGTTGTGAGATGAAAGGACAGACTAAACATAACTGGTATTATTATATTTATTTAAAATTTCACCTGTGTTAATAAACCCGACTATTTTTTAATTTTAATACATTACAAGGTCCCTGGCATAATCAAACTGGGGACATGTAAATCCTAACCACTAGGTTACCAGGAAGCCTCTGTTGTTTTGAGTTTTAAGAATTAAATGAGATTTCCTTTACACCTTGTGATTAATCCCTCTGTAAGCTGCTCACAACTCATTGTATATAACAATAAATATGCTTAAATGTATTTGAGCATCCAAAAAAAAAAAAGATGTGGTTGAATCACATTTATTTGGACAGTTAATCAATTTAGAGTAAGCTTTATTTTCTGCTAGTTTCCTCATTGTTCTCATGGAAAATACAATTATTATTGTGTTTTTTTTATCATTTAGATAGAGGGACAGACAGCTTGACAATTTCAAGTTATTTCATGTCATGAACTAGTATCGGAACAGACTCCATGTTTTATTAACTCCATGTCATTGTGTCCAAGTGTGCCTCACCACTGTGTGTAAGACAATCATCTGCTGGTGATACCCCTGCGGCTCTTTTAAATTATTTAAAGGCCGGGAGCAATCAGCATTTTTTTATTTTTTATTCCAAGAATAACTGCAAACGTTTAAAAAGATGGGTACGGGTATAGATGTTTGAAGATATCAACTTCACAGGCAAAAAAAAGTGTACAACTATAAAGTAATGTGGACCTTGGAGACTGGGATAACTAATAAAGCCACAAGGTCCTGCTTAAAATCTAGTTTGGGACTAGATATTACTACAAGCCATTCATGACGAATGATGAATAATGAATGGAAAACAATGATTAGTAAAACTGTAGGCTATAACATAGATCAACTCCTGCTCCAAATCTGATCCCTGCTCAGTGTAAAATGTAAAAAAGCAGATTTCCTTTTCCTCATGATGTGTCATCCTTGTCTTCTGTTTAATGCATTGGGTACCACGTTCTTTTCTTTCTGGGATGAGTGTTAAATAGGAATATACTACTCAAAGTACTACTGTAGTTACTATTAAATGGGAATTTGGAAGCAACAGTTTACATACAATGGATAATGGGCTGGAGATGGAGGGGGTCACTCGGTGCCTAGTCTATGTAATCGACGTTCCACTTCCGGGATTGTTTGCCGATGTCCATTTCCTTCCGCTTTCTTTGTGTTGGAATTTTAAACTGGTGGATTTCTGAGGATTATGGTTAACTGCTCCTCAGATCTCTGCAGGGTAAATCCAGACAGCTAGCTAGACTATCTGTCCAATCTGAGTTTTCTCTGGCACGACAACAACTTTTGAACGTTCCACCTAAATAAGTTCCTTCCTTCGCAGCGGCTCAGTGCGGAGCTTAGTGCCGCCCATGACGATTGTGATTGGTTTAAAGTAGTGCTGTCAGTTAAACGCGTTATTAACGGCGTTAATGCAAACCCATTTTAACGGCGTCAATTTTTTTATCGCGAGATTAACGTTCTTTTTGGCCTAGCAAACTTTGTAGTTTTTTTCACATGCTGTTGCATCAACTAGTAACGTTAGAAAAACTACAACCCCACACCGGATCTAGCTAGGCCGCAAACAAAACAACAGGCACGCCGCACACACTAGTTTGGGCTTGCGAGCCGGCCAAAGAGACAGAGTAGTCTCTTTACTCTTTACTTAGTAAGTATTTACTAAGTACTGTACTTAAGTACAGTTTTGAGTATTTCCATTTTATGCTACATTACACTCTACTACATTTTGGAAGCCACTATTGTACGTTTTACTCCACTAAATTTATTTGACAGCTTTAGTGCCTTTGCATATTTAGCTAGATAACTAATACAAAATATAAATAAACTAATACATGACGGTGTGTTATTATAGGTTAAGCTACACAACAATATATAAAGTATTTCAAATTAGTTCTATGTTGCAGTACTTAACTTATTTGTTATCTTTTGTATATTTGCATTCTTTGTAACTGCACTCTTTGAATTTTGTATTGCAACTGCTGCACAGCAATTTCCCCAAAGATAGCTAAATACCTTGTCTTATCTTATTTGTGTTTGGGGAGTAATAGAGGGATCCGATCAGGCTGAGATACTTGTTTACCGACGGCAGCTGGACAGTGTGCGTTGTTGGTGTGGTTCTTCGCTCCGCCTCTAACTGACTGGTTGGTTCTTATTTCATGTCGTCGCCCCAGATCTCTCCCCCACTGGCCAATGCGCACAAAGCCCTTCCTGTACCCTCTCTCTACTGTACTCAGATACGTAACGTGCCTTTGTGCACCATTACGACGCGACCCTAATGGCCTTGTTGCAACTCTAGAATTTAGCGCTAGTTCGGGAACAGGACAGCCGTGTTCACACACACAGTTCGTTTCCACATGCGTCCGGGACTGACAAGTATAGCGGTGGAGATGCTGAGCGGTGCTACCAGCAGGGCCAGGCCGAGGTTCGGCAGCCTCCTGCTGGATCCCCTCACCAAAACAGTGCCGCTGATGTCAAGCACGGGAAGCCGCAGATTTCGGTCCACGTCCTCGATGCAGGGGTTCTCAGAGATGGCAAGAGAGCGGTCGAAGACTGTCACGTCGTTTTACAACCAGTCCGCAATCGACGTTTCCGCAGAAAAGGTAATGAAGTGACTTTTTTTGCCGATGCACCTTCCCGAACGGGCAACGAGGGAGAAAGCTAGATGTAGCTTGATAGTAATGCTAGCTGTTAGCAAGGTTCGTGTTGCGTTCATTGGCCACTGAAAAGACAATACATACGTATTTCTCCAACATAGATTACCGATCCGCTTCAAAGCTAACGTTAGCTGGCTAAGTGAACGAAAATACATATTTTTGAAAATCCAAAATTTCCTAGCCCGTTACGTTAATCCTAACCGCTATTGAAAGATTTTCTCCAGAGGACATGAATGCAGCTCCATGAGAAAATTATGTTTAGCTACTGACATTCTTTAATCTCGAACAAAGCCATCATGTTAAGAAGTATTGCCAGCTCAAATTATTTGTTGTTACTGATGTTGACCGAGAAAAGTGGTCATTCGGTGTTACGTTAAAGCAATGGAGGTCAAGTTATACTCAGTTCAGTTATACAAGCACTTATATTTGTATTTACGGAAACGGCAAACATGGATAGCTCTTTACCAACAAATGCATCTACAGCAACCTCCTCCTTCTTATTTGTTAAAAATATTTTCTTTCTTTTTTTCAAACCATTATTTTCCAAAGAGTTCTTATGCCTGGCAAGAAGATGGATGCCTCAATAGTGTGTCATATGATTTCCAGCTGTCTGGTCAGCTTTTTTTCACTCTGTGTGGAGCAAAACACACACATATTGCAAGTATTTCTTCACAGTTGAATGAGGAAGGAATTTGCAGCTGCCTGTCAAGTTCAAATCATACAATTCCCTACTCTAATGTTGTCAGCTGAAATTGAAAAATGTAGTTGTACAAAATAAAATGCAAATTTAAGTGCATGTAGCCACTGATCTCAAAAACCACACACATGGCTGATTGCAGTCAGCTGCAGTTTTTGTCTTGTGACTTTTTTCTCTTGAGCCACAATCAGGTTAGATTTCCCATGTGTACATTGTGTACTTGTACTTTCCAGATCTGCACAGAAGCACTTTAGACAACCTTTTCACATTGTCATAGCCGGGTTAGTCTCGCATTGCCAGACCTTCCTTCACAGCACTGCGTAGGAGAGTCTGGCTAGTCCACACAGCATTGCGGGATGGGAGAAAAAAGTGCTCTGGTTTTTTGGCATTTCTTTAAACCAATCGAAATCATCTTGGGCGGTGCTAGGCACCTGACGGTGCCACTGCGAAATAGCCTCAGAAAGGAACTTGTTTTGGTGGAACGTGTGTACGTTCAAAAGTTGTTTTAGTCGTGCAACAGAAAACTCAGATTGGACAGATAGTCTAGCTAGCTGTCTGGATTTACCCTGCAGAGATCTGAGGAGCAGTTAACCATAGTCCTCAGAAATCCACCGGAATTTAAAATTCCATCACAAAGAAAGAGGAAGGTTATGGACATCCGGCCGAAAAGAGTGACATCCGGTGGAATTTCGGAGGGACCGGAGAAAACCCATGAAGTGGAACGTCATAGATATAGACTATAGCAGGGTAAACACAGCTACAGCTTTTACAATTAATAGCTGTTTGACTTAGGTGTCCCTGACTGCCAGTTAGGCCCATATTTACACCTGGTATTAACTAGGGCTGGGCATCGGCAATGATTTTCCGATTCGAAAGGATGATGATGATTCAATAACATTTCTGATTCAATATAATTTAAGTTAAGGACATTTCAGTTACAATACCAATTTTGCTTTGATATAAAAGAGATTTTCAGACACAGACTTATGCTGTAAATTGTACAAGCAAGAAGCAAACCTCAAATATTTTTCTAATGCACCAGGTTTATGTTTACATTAAACGTACAATATGTAACTTTCTGCCGCTAGGGGTCTTTCAACCAAAAGAATGGATTGTAAACACGGACTTTGATGACTTAGGGAAGTTTCGTGGAATTATGGGAGTTTTTATTGCTAAACGCTATCGTCAAAGCCCGTCTGTGTCCTTTCGATTTCTTACAGGTTGAGTCATTGTTGCCCATAACACGCTAGCATTCTGCTAATGAATGCTGATTGGTCAGTGAAGGACTGATTACGATCGGAGATCCCACTTGACGGCATCCAAACAGAACCAGAATGTCAGAGTGAATATTTCGGCGTGGTCTTTAAAACATTAGCAAACCTCTTTCTAGCACGTGTATTAACAGGGAGAGCCTAACCTGTCAGCTGTGTCGTCGATGCCTCCAGAGAACAAAGGAAGCGACTCAGAGCTTGCCGTGAAGCAGTATCTCTGGCCGTATATGTGTATGACGTCATTGACATTTTAAAAGGCTTTTTTTAACACCCAGCAGTGTGTATTTTCTTAGCCTCCCCTTTCGAATGCAACATTCAAATTACTAGACAAAAAATGATATCCTGAGAAAAGTGGATTTTGAGGGGTATAGCTCCATAGAGTCCCATTCATTCTGCACTGGCCTGTGAGCGCCCCCTATATGGAACTCTGGTGGAACTGCAACCAGTTCAGAAGCCGGAAGTAACGAGAGAGTGGAACTTCTTCCCTTATTAGAAATTCTTTGCTATCGTTGATTAGAATACTGTTCACTGACGAGTTTACCCATTCAAGTTTATTCACGTTACGTTTAGTAACGTTTATTCATATCATGCTAATAAAATGGCTGCAGTTTCCCCAACATAATTAAGTTTTTCTTGATTCAATCTGTATTGGTAGCTGACCAGTTAGCTAGTGAGCCGGTAAGCTAACATTAGCGGCTAACATTAGCAGGTTTTACCACACTATCACAGTTTATTTCACATGGCAATGTCACCTTTTGGATTTTACCGGGCAGACGGGGTTTGTTGTAATGCTAGTTAGCTACTCAACGTGGCTGAGAGACGGGTGTGGGTGGGGATTCTCCGCGATGGCGATGATGTTCGATGCCTGTTGTGTAGCAGCAGAACATCTCCCAGCTGCCCGATCTCCCCCTTCACTTTTCTTCACTTTAAGTTTTGGTGCTTAATACACCTGTTGTCGGGTTAATTTAGCTAGCTAACTGTAAAGACAGCTAAACACGAAGGGGGGAGAAATTCGGCTGGGAGGAGATTTTCGGTACAAACACAGTTAACGTTTACGGAGACGTAGCTATCTAGCTAACATTATGGATGACCGATGTTGTGACTAAGATGTCTGGGTCTGATATTCTCTGTTTCCCGACGCTTCATTAAACTAGCGATAGCCTCGTAAGCACCGGCTGGGGCTAACGGTAACTAGCTATTGCTACATGTCCCGGCTGTGTTGACAGCTATCATCCCGAATGATGTCTCTTTGTGCCAGGGGAGTGAGGCAGGCAGAGCGGAGTGTGCTAGCTGGCTAAATTAGCATTAGATTAATTGTCTATACAGCTAACGTTAACGTTACTAGTGAACTTATTTGTGGGTTAGCGCAGTGCTGCTTTTATCCATGGTCAAAACAATCATACTACTAAGAACTTGATGAGCGCGTTGAACAATGTTGTAACCCTATGATGTCATCCACCAAGCATTAGCTAGCATTAATGTTAGCTACTTGTCAACCAGCACATACATTGTAGTAACATTAAGATGGATTAATATTTACATGTATCAATAAATAAGGTTTTTGCTGTATTACTGTGTTGCAAAGTGGCATGTTATTAATCACAAAATGATGCATTTTGGCAGAAAAAGCATTACCAGTACATACCAGTATTTTTTTCTGTGACATTGTATGATAGTGCAACTACACAACTCAAAAAAATATATAACATAGGTATGGTCGTTTTTAGACATTTTAATGCAGAAAAGTTACATATTGTACCTTTTTAAGAAGTGACCCCCCAAAAAGAGGATCAATTCACCACATCAACAGGTGAAAAAGCATATATAAAAAGATCAATTTGGGGATTTTATTAATTGATATCAGATCACTCAAACAAATTATTTTTTCACCCAGCCCTAGTATTAACATGAGATCTGATCCCAATTTGAGCCTAACTACCTCCATATGTGGTCTGGCTGATCCAATCATAATTGCCTTCTGCTGGTTTTTTACACCTTTCATTAACATCCATGTTTTCTTATCCAAACAGATTGCATGTTAATGCACGGTGTAAACAGGGTTTTAGCAAGCATTGACAATACCAATGCTGAGCATAACCTTGATGTTATTGGCTGCAGCTATATTATCAAGGCTGTCTTTACAAGCAGGTTTAATATGTGTCAACAGCTACATATTCTTAGCACTTAGTACAGTTTATTTTCAAGACTTTTTATACTATAGCGTGCCTATCCTGTTGATGTGACCATGCGCTACCTTGGGATCATGTTGCACATCATTGTCCTGTAGGTGTAAAGTTGTCCATTGAATTTGTAATCTAATCAGTACCCTGGAATCCAGTCCTTATCCACTTACTGTTTGGAGACACATAACAGGTTTCTCCCCCGTAATACATGTTCAGCATGAGTGACTTTCTGTGGCTGAGCTTGGTTGACTGCACACAAAAATATATTTTTTATACATTTAAATGCATTTAAATTTGCACCTTCTAAGGTATCGACCGAAACAACCCAGTAACAGGTAGTGTACTCCAGTTCTCCAGTCAAACCATACCTGCTTTAGATCCTTTTTGTACCCTGATCTAGAAAAAAATCTATTTGTTTGCTTGCAGCAAATCACTGCAAGCGTTCCTCGGTTAAATGTGATGTGTGATTGGCCCACTATCACGGCACCTGCTGCTTCCATTCACATTCACATGATGGGTATAGAATGAAGTACTCTCTTGGTATCGGTATCCCTTTAAGGCTACTGGTATTGGTACCGGTATCGTAATTTTTTTTATTTAAATGATACCCAGCACTACTCTGAACACGTGATAGTCTCTCCAGTAGCAAAATAGACACGTTTTTCAAGACGTGTGACGTGACCTGTAAATGTGTATGTGATCGTACGTGTTAATGTCTCCCCAGGCCTCAGTGCGACTGACCTTAGCAACCCTGCTGTATTCTGGGAAGTCTCCCGATGGACACCACGTCTTGGTAAATATTTCAGCCACATTGAGAGAACTGCCAAGTGTACCTTTTTAATGAGAAGCTCTTTGATCTCTGTGACTTTTTACTCACTTGCTTTTCTCTATCGTCTCTGTGTGCATGCGATCTCAGAGCAGTGCCAAGTACCTACACAAAGAGCTGCCTGTACGAATCTCCCATCGCATCAAGGGCTTCCGCAGTTTGCCCTTCATCATTGGCTGCAACCCCACCATTCTGCAAGTGGTAAGAACACAATTCTCAAGACACACTGCTCCTGGCCACAGTGTTGGAGCTGTACATGAAGCGAGGGAGCGTCGCGTCGGCCATGCAGCAGATTCTATAATAAGAAAGTGACAACTAGGCCACATCACGGGAGTGTCATGGCTGAACTTTGAATGAAAGGAAGGACATCCTAAAGGCTACAAAAGAGGGCAAACCATTAATCTTTGGCTGCTCTCTATTCCTCAACAAAACATTACATTGTTTGCTAGCTAGCTAAAAAGTCAGTTAATTAGCCTGTATCTATTCCTCCACAAAACATTACATTGTTGGCTAGCTAGTTTAAAAAGTAAGTGAATTAGCCTGTAGCTAAGTAGAAATTTCTGGGGGTCGTCTCCTATTGTATGAACCGGTGATACTGGTACTACATTTGTTTTGTTAAATGCGGTTCTGCCCATGACAATTTCCAAACACTTCCTACTTTTAACACTTTTCATAGGGACTGGTTTCTTCAGGTGAAGGTCATTCCAATGACAACTGTCCACAGTGAAGTTTTTTTGAATATCCAGAGCAACCAGGGCACAGTTCGTGGAAAGATGCATTGTAGTTGAGTTTTTCAAATGCCATTTTGGACAAACAAAATTCCTTTAAACCCCCTTGTATGAATGTGGTGGCACAAGCCACACACAGAGATGTCTTAGAACCTCAGCCAATAAAATCCCCAAAACTATCTGCATGGCTGGGGGCGCCTGGCTACCTCACCTGGTAGAGCAGCCGCCCATATATAGAGGTTTACTCCTCAACGCTGTGGCCGTGGGTTCGACTCTGACCTGTGGCTCTTTGCTGCATGTCATTCCCCCTCTCTCCCTTTTTCATGTCTTTCCTCTATAAATAAAGGCCTAAAAATGCCCCAAAAATAATCTTAAAAGAAAATTTGCAAGCAGATTCACAAACAATGAAATTATGTAAAAGTCTAGATGTATCAACTTCATCATTCATCAGTTATCTGTAACTACTTATCCTATTCAGGGTCACAGAAACACGTATCATGTTTCTTTTATTTTCAGTGGGAGTTTGTGGTTTGTCTCCAGGGTGGGAACATTGTTTTTCCCAGCAGTACGATTGACCACCTCTTCATGTCTTGCTGATGAACTTTCACCTAGATTCCTTCCTTTCTGGAGCTCGTCTGAGCTGGATTACATAAACGCCGCTCCTTTTGTACACCCCAGTTGTAATGTAGGCCAGGGGGGCTTTACTTGCTCTTCTATCAAAAAGAAAACAATACTTGAAGCTGATTTTGAGTTTCAACAGATACACATCCAGATTATGAATTAAAGTTTAATATAGTCCAGTCCTTAATACTCTTAACTGTGGACCAAAGCTTTTTTTTCCTGGGGAGGAGTTGTTCAATTTTGTTTGGACGCATCCTGAAATGTTGTGTAATATTAGTCACGTGTGACTTGTCAGTGGTGCGGGGCCCAGTCAGGGGGCCGGTGCTGGTGATGTGATGCTTAATGGTTGGATGGACGATCACAGAAAATCTGTCTAACTACAGCCTCCACCTCTCCTGTGCTTTCTTGCAGCATGAACTGTACATCAGAGCCTACCACATGCTCATTGACTTTCCCTCGGTGAGTGACACACACACACACACACACACACACACACACACACACACACACAGAGACAGACAAACAGGAAACACAGAGGGTCATGACTTCATTTCTCAGGGAGCGGTTTTACTCATGATCAAAAACAGGAAGTGACAATTTGTTGTCAAGACTTTTGATCTGCCTGCATGTAGCAGTCCCAGGATTGGTCGATCTGTTCAGCACTTAGCCAATCCGCATGTTGCCCTTACTCCTATTTCCATTAAGTTTTTTTTTCTTTCTTTTTTTCCATTATTCAGGTAAGGTATTTGATTTACAGGTATGAATAAACGTGAAAATGAACACAACGTGCAAATCCTTGCACGTTGTGTTCATTTTCCACTAAAGTTCTTAATAAAATGAGAAAATACTTTTCATTTGTCAAGTTCGGCAAATATCCATTGCGTTTCCCCCATATTCATCCTGCAGCAACGCACTGCCGTGAATCCATGAACGAGGCAAGTGTCTGGTTAGTTCATGTTTGTATCAGCAGGACAGTCGAGTGTTATCTAAACCGCAATTAATGTGAAGATAACATTGTCGGTTAAAATAGATCAGTGATACTGTTTTGCTCTCACTGTTCTCCGTGAAGTTTGCTTGAACTGATGTAATGTAGCGTTTTGATGTGGAGTGAGCACTGCCTCGGACTCCATTTAAAAAAATTAAAATAAAAAAAGAAAATAGCCTTTTAAATGCTACGTTGTTTGTAAAGAAATAACGGGAGTAACAGGCGAACCAGCTAAAAGTGCCAAATCATGCCTAGTGGTTCCTCTCGATTCTGAAAAGTAACTGATAAATATAATAAGGGACTTTAAAGTCTTCAATTGAAAGCGGAATTTGGTGTGGTGGTAGCACCCCTCCGGACCCATCCGCCAGGCTGAAGCAGTCAACCTAGGGGAACCACTGTATATCGCCCAGCCCAAGGTCAGGATGGATTGAGTTTCTGTAAACATGCACAGTGTGGAATGTAAGCCAAGCTTCTTCAGTTATTTCTTGGTTGACAGTGACAGTAAACCACCTTAGCCTCGGCTCTGTATTTAACTCTATTCCCAATGTTGAGCTCTTGGAAGATATAAGTTTGTTCATTTGGTCCTGTGTTAGTATATGTAAAACCGCAGACAATGCCAGAACACGTTTTCTCTTCTGCACTGTAGAGATTCTGGCACCCATTTGTTCCTTTATTTACATTTATTAGTCTGATCTGAAAAGTTGCCCTACCGCATTCTACGCTAGCTAAAAAAACATGACATCTTACATACATGTAAAGGTATGCACCCTCATGCTGGATGTAGTTTAACTTTCCTAATGCTGAAGAAACAGAAGCTCTAGTGACACCAGCAGGAGTTGACTATAATAGTTCTGAACTGTTATGTGGGTTAAGAAATAGATATTTGATTATCGGACAACATAAGATCTTTTATTTGTAAGAATCGACTACCCATGCTTTTTTTTGACTCTGGGTGCTATAGCCAATAAAGACTGACTAAACCACATTAAAAAGGGGGTGAAGTTACCTGTACTGTAATAGGTAGCCTAAATTATAATGTATTAATAATGTACATAATGCATATTTCCACAGCACTAATTCCATCACTAGCCAACAGTATCTTTCTCTTTTCAACAGAAATACTGTTTTCATTCGCTCATTAATTCAAGTAACTTCTACTTTTTTTAATCATTGTGAAGCTACTGTCAGTGGAATTCAACACTTTCTGCAGGCTTTTCACATTAAAAGCCAGAAAATGGGAGGGATTATGCTCTTTGATACGGTGGAAGGCCTTTGTTGTGAAACATCTGTGCAGGAAGTGTAGTTTCATTGATGGTGTGAGTAAAAACTTAAAAATTTCTGTTGTTAACAACTTAACAGCGATAGGAGAAAAAAAAAGAAGAGACAAAGTAGATGCTCTATTAGGCCTGCACAATTCGGGGGAAAAATATCAATCCCGATTATTTTTTTTTTGCTTAGAATTGATATCACGATTCTCTGCCACGATTTTTTTCTCACAAAGTGTAATGTTTATCGCACATATGAACCATGACAAAACAAAACAAATTGGCAGTACCAAACAGATTTTTTTTTGGGCATTTTTTTTTTGGCACCTGTAGCACATTGCGCATCACCACAAGCCTGTAAACACAGAGGCTTCGATGAATAAAGAAAATAATGTACATACTGGCCATTTAAGTACAGTAGGCTACCAGAAATAGTGACATATAACACATTGAACTAAATATGGCCCTGATACAGGCTCGATCTGAACTCCTTGAATATGTCTTTACATAATTAAAACATGTCAATGTCAAATGCTTTCAATAAATTAATTGAAGGAGAAAAAAAAAAAGTAATTTATAATGTCACGTTTTAAAGAGTTGATCTGACGTGTCCCATTCTGTTTACAGATCAAAGATCAGGACGAGGAGGCACAGTTCTGTAAACTGGTGCAGCAGCTGCTGGACGACCACAAAGATGTGGTCACCATGCTGGCCCAGGGCTTCAGAGAGTGTCGCCGACACATCCAGGTAACAACTGCACCTCCAAAACTGCAGGATGGACCCCATGTTGGAAAGGATTCCCCACAAATAATTTTGCAATGATAGCCTGTGTAGAGTATTAAATTGAGGACATTTCTATACTTTCATCAGCGTAATTTAAGGGTCCTTCGGCTGTCGGAAAGATTCTGTTAAGGTTCTAAATTCATGTCTTAAAAAGCGTTAAAGGTTTCTTGAATCCGTCATTTTTTGCTAATGAAATCTACTAATCTGGTCTTAAAGGGGTGATAGAATGATTATATAGGGTATTTCACACTGTTCCTTAAGGTCTCCTAATAGGGTATGTAACATTGGTTGGGCTGAAAATGGCCCGAGTGCTATTCTATGGGCCCTAAACTACCCTGTGAATATGGCCCTATTTTGAACAAGAGCTTTTCTTCCAAAATATGGTATGCTCATGAATATTTAGAAGAGCGGTGCACTGATTGGTCGAGCGAACCACATACACATACATTGGAGACGAGACAGCAGGTCTCATATTTCAGACACTGCAATGCATTGTTTGTCTGCTATTTTGTTACTAAATTCACTTCTGAGACTTTTTTTATGTGAGAAATCAACTATATAAAGCTCAAATATGGGCTGTTTTACGAAAATTGATGGCTAATTTCAAATTTGGTAAGACGTGTCGGACTTCAGGAGCTCCACACAGTCTGACGAGAAAGCGGCAGCCCGCTGTGCTACATACCCAGGGCAAAGTCACCGTTTCTGGGTTAATGGACTACCGGGGCTCGGTGGTTCGTTGAGATTTGCCCGTTTTCAGAGGTTAATATTTTAGATTTTAGAGCAAATCAGTCTTTATTTGATGGGTTTCAGTAGCTGTTTTTTCCTACTATTGCAGGATGAGGCGATCCTCCGCAGCTTCCTGGATACAACACTGTGCTCTCGTCTGGGAATCCGAATGTTGGCCACGCACCACCTCGCCCTCCACGAGGACAATGTACGTCTGAGTGTTTCTGGGATTCAAACTTAGTTTAAACATTTGTCCTGTGTTGTTTCCCTGGAGCAGGATACGTGGTTAGCCTAGAGTTAGGGTCGTTTGTTGTCATTTCCTAAAACAGCTGGTTATTGTAGTTTTTAGCAAGTATTACTTAAACAAGAGGATACAGTGCATTTGTTGGGGAATACTTTTAGCTGTTGGGAAGCAAGTTTGTATTTGCAGTTGAAATGGTATTTTAATGTCGCAGCAAGTGAATTAATTAATTAAGGAGCAGGATCTACAGTAGGAGAAAAAATCCCACACAACTACAACAGTTTTTTTTTTTTTTTTAAAGTGCTCTATAAATAAAGATTATTATTATTACAGATTGAATAAAACTACAGTCAGTTATTTAAAAAAAAATATATACCGTTTCTTTGATTTGAGTGAAAAGTTAAATATTTCTTTTCTTGTTTCAGCCTGATTTTGTTGGGATGATATGCAGACGTCTCTCCCCGAAAAAGATCATCGAGAAGTGGGTGGACTTTGCCAGGTAAGTGTTTATTTATCCCCTTTAGATGACTTTCCCCTTCTAAATGAGCACTTTGTTGACTGAGGGAAGTCAAAGTTCAGCTGATAAACTCAAAAGCAAATGTGTTTCAGCGCCTGGAGCTGTGAATGAGATATGAGCTATCGTCCTTGTTTACCTTCTGTAATCTTATCAAAATGACCTCTTTAGAGTCTGTGATTTTTACAGACTTTACAGAAAGTTCACAAAGAAAGTTCACACACTTTGTGGACTAATAATCAGCTTGGAAATGATCAATGTATCTGTTATTGTTTGGGGCAGTGTACAGCTGGTGAACACAATGAAATCAGCACTTTTACAGTATAATTACAATACATTTCTATATATATCTCAACAAATATTGGCTGGATACAATGCAATTTGGTTCACACTTTAAGTCCTACTTAAGTGTGATTTATGGTTCTGCGGCGGCTCCGCGCAGAGCTTTCGCCGTGGGCGGAAGTTTATACTTGTGTGTTGGTGTGTGCGCCGATCTCTTTAGGAGAATAGCAGTGCGTGGGTGGGTGTGTGTGTGTGGTGGAGAGAGTGACACTGATTAGCTTCAGAGCGAGTAGCGACTCTAGAGTTATAGTGAGAGAAACACAGTGTCTCCCCTGTGCTTTCTGACCACGGTGGGAAATCTGTAGCAGGAATTGTTAACCCTCTCCTTGGTTTCATGCTGCTTATGGAGAAGGAGAACCAGGAAATGAGAAGGTGGGAATGCAACGCTGCCAAGCCACGGCCAAGTGAACCAATCACAGTTGTTGCGTCGCTGCGACGTGTAGTTGTATGTCAGGCTACGGCGTAGGGTCTGTATCTCCACATATCTACGTACGTACCCACGGCGTCAATTTAATGCATAAGCATAAATTGGCCTTTAGTATGAATTGTAATAGCTTTGCTGACCCCTTAACTTTTTATCTAGCACCCTCGTCCGGTCAAAATTGAATCTGTGCAATATTTTGGTTTATGACCAAATACCTGCAAAACTAATGGCATTCCCATCAGCCTCAGCTTTACTTTGCGTTTAGTGCTAATAATCAAATGCTAGCCTGTTAAAACACTAAACTGGGACGGTGACCATGGTAAACATTAACGGTTCCTCCGGTCCACCAGGCGCCTGTGTGAGCACCAGTACGGTAACTCGCCCAGAGTGAGGATCAACGGACACGTGGCAGCTCGCTTCCCCTTCATCCCTCTGCCTCTGGATTACATCCTGCCCGAGCTCCTCAAGAATGCCATGAGGTAACCTCACCACTCATACATACTGCACATGTCGGTGTTCATCCATCTCCTGTTGTTGAAAGACCTTGAGATCTAGAGATGGAAATCACAGTGTAGCATTTTCTTTTTCTCAAGTTTGGATGGAATGATACAGTCAGTTCTCGGTACAACCCACAATTACATTACATTCATTTAGCTGACACTTCTATCTAGGTGTGGGGGGAAAAAAACTTGGAAATCATACGTATTGTTTTTTTGTTTTTTTTTGCGACAATTTTACCAATGATTGACCTAAATATTTTCTGTTTATACGGTACCGCAGACAGCGACTACATCATATTTGTTTCCAGCAAAACAGAGTGAAATCAGAAAATGCAGAAAATACATGTTATGTACTTCTTTACAAATTAAATAAATGTCAGGCTGACATTCTTCTTAGAAAACAAGTAGTTTCTCTCAAATGTCTCATGATATATTGTCTCTAGAAGTGTATTATTCATCTTTTTTTTGTTAAGGAAGGAAAAGAAAATCGCAATACTCGATACTATCGAATCACAATACTTCTAGAATGGCAATACAAATCTAATCGGCACCCATGTGTCGTGAAAGAATCGTATCGGGACAAAAGCATATGGTCCCAGCCTTACTTCTATCCAAAGCGACTTAACAATAAGTGCATTGAACCACCCAATCATGCGAGTACATACAATTCATCAAATAAGCAAAACTGCTTCAAGTGCTACATTTTACAAACAAGAAATAGATAGGGCCAGGATGCAGTCTGAGTAGGTGCGTTTTCAGTCTGCGACAGAACATGTGTAGGGTTTCTGCTGTGCTGATGTCGCTTGGGACTCGGGAGCTCGTTCCACCAATGTGTAGTCAGGGCAGAATGTGGCATAATTCATCTCCCTTTGTATCCTTTTTCGAATGAATTATTAGTGAAAGTAGGTTGACTTTTGCAGTTTTTTTTCTACCGTTCACAGAAAGTGTAATAACCTGTGCTTCATATAGTTTAACAATCACTCTTAAAAAACGGCCTATAGGAATCAACAAATAATATTAAATATATATTTAATAGTGAAATAAATAATTAATAATGGGTTTTAGCAGGTATTCCTCCTCATGAGTTTATGGGGTGGTGGGGGGTTCCCCGCTGTCCCTGGCTAACATGTCTGCAAGCTAGACTTGACCGTTGAGTCTTTTATGAAATGAGAGCATACTTTACACTCTGACCATTTACTCCCAATGACATCCGTTTATTTGTCTCCTCAGGGCCACCATGGAAAGCCATCTGGACACCCCATACAATGTGCCCGATGTGGTCGTCACCATTGCCAATAACGACATTGATTTTGTCATCAGGTGAGCGGCTAAATGTCTGTACAATTGCTACTGGTTTAAAAGAAAAATACTTATTTATAAAGCAATATTCAAGTTCCATAGGGGTGTTTGTCTGCAGAGCCCCTTCAGGTGTTGCTATCAAAGGATAAGATCCAACACTTAACTATAAATCAAATCCTACGGCGTGGCTGCTATTAACTCCTTGCCTCAAGTATGACAATACGAGTCTTAGCTGGTGTTTTAAGAAAGCTGGAGGGTTTTAATTTAAGCCAAAGAAAAGGACACTAGTCAACTGTTGTGTCGCTCAAAGCTTCCAAAGATAATTTTTATTTTTTTTATTTATTTTTTATTTTTAAGGATTTCAGATCGTGGCGGCGGCATTCCTCACAATATCATAGACAAGGTGATGGACTACCACTTCAGCACGGCTGAGGAGAGCGCACAGGATCCCCGCATGAGCAACTTCTTCAACAACATTACCAACAGTGGAAACCAATCCAACCCTATGCATGGGTGAGAATTTAAAAGTGCAGAATGTACTTGTTTAGTTTTTACAAATGTAGAGGAAATGGCACTTAGAGAGAGATTTTGTCGATTTTAAATCCAGCTCTGTGTCATGCCAGTGTGGGCAGTGTGTTTAGATAAATGGTGTGTTCCCACACGAAGATGACACAGAGCTGGATTGAAATCGGCAAAGTATCCCTTTGACCTGGCTTGTGTAATCATTGAAATGAGGTGGGGTTTTTTTTGTTGATTTTGCCTAAGTCTACACTAACAAAAACGGTACCAGGCGTTCTGGCATTGACAATTGATTTCTAAAAGTCTGTGTATTTGTCTTCTGCAGATTTGGTTTCGGTTTGCCCACATCCAGGGCCTACGCTGAGTACCTGGGCGGTTCTCTGTCCGTACAGTCTATGCAGGGCATCGGCACTGATGTCTACCTTCGTCTGCGCCACATTGACGGCAAAGGAGAGAGCTTCCGAGTGTAAAGCTTTGGTCATCCTCGTAGATCCCAACCTAGGAAATCAGGCCATGCAGGAGTGCAGAGCGTTCCCTACCAGCTACGGCTGGCATGGACTACAGGACTTTGGTCCACAAAGTGATAGCCTACACACAGTATGTTGTCAGAAAGCTCCCAAATTCACCAACCCACTTCTTGTTTTTTGTTTTGTTTTTGCCTTTCTGATTATAAGCTATGTTAGCTCTCAAGTTGATGATTATAGTTGTTTTTTTTTTTCTCTGTGTTTTGTACCCTGTGGCATGTCGTCTTGAAGTTTTAACAGGAGTATGAATTTTTGAATGTTTAGGTTATCGGGACAAACTGTGCATGATAGTGGACATTGACGTTAACGTGGAAGAAAAGGAAGGAAGAGCTTCAGTTTTAAAGAAGTTCACTTTGAAGTTTCATAGCCTCAAAATAAGAACAGACATTTTGATGATTCAATGTTTCAAATACAATGTCTGAGACACTCCAGCAATCCTGTCAAAATCTCCTCAAAGTGCACAAAGCCTTCCGGGACGTTATCAGCTGTTTTTATCTAAATCTAAGGTCTACAAGGGAAAACCGCAGTAAACAAGTATAAACTTAAGTGCTAAAGCATGTGCTGTAAAACCTCAATTCTTGACAAACCATAGTGAAATTCTAAAAAAAAACATCTCTTGAGTACAGCTCAGAGGAACAACTTCCGAAACACCAAAAGCTCATTTAACATCTTTGTTCAGCAGTATTTTTGTGGAGCTTTCAGGCGGGGAAGCCAACGAGTTGTTCAGTTGCCTTACTGTGTGACGCTAGTCCTTCAACCGCATGCCGACTTTTCTTGTCTTCATTTTGTTGCCTTTATCGGTTCACACAGATATACCATGTCAGTCAGCTTCATTAGTTTGATGTCAGATGTTGTTGGTCTTTGCACAATGAATAGAATGTTTTTGTTTTGTTTTTTTTAGAAAGTGTGTCAGTTGTATGTCAAGTTTGCTGTCTTTTCGAAAAAAAGTTTTGTACCAGAATACATTTAAGATAGGTCAACGACAGGGTTTCTGCACTGTTAACTATGGAAGTTCAGATCGGCCAAGCTTGCTAGACTTTTAGGTCGATTTTCTCCAGAGCACAACTTGATTATGTCTTGAGACAACAAATGTCCATATAATGTCTTTTTTTAAAAAAATTTTATTTACATTTTTTTTATTTGGAGTTTTTCTCCTTTTTTCTGCTAATTTAGAAATTCCCCCAGTTCCCCAACGACTTGTCACTGCTAAAGGTCTCTGTATACTTCAAAAATAACAATGTCGTCCGACCACTTCGAAAGAAAAAAGTGTTAATACCTGTTACGTATGGGCACAGACCTGCCATGATCTCCTCATGGCTGCATCCCTAATCACTCTCAAAAGTGTCTTTTGTGATCCTACAAGCATATTGAGTCACTAGTGCAACAAGGATGCGATCCCTCACAGACTCCCCATGCACAAACACGACCGTCTTGTTTTTTGTTTTTTAAGCCCGTCATTTTAATAATTATCAAATGAAAACGTTATCTCTTGTTATCAAACTTTTTTTTCTTCATGTTATGTCACCTGAAATCTCTCATCATCTATCCAGAATCTGTCCATGTTGGTTTCAGTCATTCCTCTCGACCTGAAACCTTGAACAAATGAGTACCACAAAAACATCAGTTGTCTTGAGAAAAAAGAAAAAAAAAGTGTGATTAGGGATAAAACTGACAAAATAATCAAGTTGTGATCTCAAAATAATCAACCTAACCTGTCTAGCAAACCCTGGCCTTTCTGAGTTACCAGTTAGTTATGTAATACAGTACAGAGATTAACCAAGAAGCCAAGTCCTGAAGTTTAGAAATCTGCCCAAATGATTAACCAACTCAAGCACTCCTCACATTTTGTTGAACATTCCCCAGTGGGCACCAGTTGTGAAGCAACACATCAACCTGAATTTACACTTTGTATCTGTTTGTTTTTTGTTTGTTTTTTAATCAGAGAGGAAATTGTGAATCTTGAGCTGTAATTAACAAGATGATAAATCTATGAACTTTGGAAACCATAAGAAGTTAGTATTCAAAGCAGTTTATTTCCTTTTTACAGCTTTTGATTTTGGACTGATTTGAGCTTTAGAATCATATACACTGTGTAAACTACATAATGGAGAAAATGGCACTGTTTTTTGTCTTTGAAAATCTATCCAAAGTATAAGATTCTGAACTTGTTAATCTTACAAATTCAGCAACTGGCTCACTTGAATTTGCCCTCACAAACAAAATGCAAAATTAGTTTACATATACTTGTTCCTCGAAGCTTGTGAGACATTATGAAAACATAAGTGAACCAGTTATTTCATTCGTAAGATATATTAAATCTGCAAAAATGTAATTTGTGAAAGGCTCGTATTTATTTTGACATTGCATGAAACAAGAATTGCCCCGCATAATTCACAGTTCCAGAGTGACAGAGAATGGCCTGTATTATCTGTACTTGTGTTCTTGATGATGCCGTGTATATGCATTCATGTGTTTATTGTGGCTTTGAAGGTTTTGAAGATGTAGTAAATATGTAGTGTATGCAATGAAAACAAAGGGGTTAAGACCACATAGCTGGCAGACGCTGTTAAACAATGTTTAAAGGGTTGTGTCCATTTAGAGATACATTAAAAGGTAACCGGCATCATTCTGAGAATGTCTTCTAGTCCAAAAATGTTACTGGTAAAATGTTGAAGGTGGCTTGAAAATTCTGGATCTGGCAGCCAGGCTGTCGACTGAAATGTGTACTGTCTGCCCTTTGCTGGCTTATGAAGAGAAATGCGTTATTGTAGTTTTTGAAGGGGAACAAGATGTACAACATATACGGTCATTTCTATTTTCTATGTGTCTGATTTTGTAATTTTTGCAGATCAAAATGAGAATAAACAAACAAAAAAATCATTTCAACATCCTCTCCAGTACAAAGCCAAATATTGGAGTCATGTTACTGACTATGTGCTGCCATGGAGTGTTTTGTCTTCTAGACTAAAATTAGTTTTCTTTTGTGTTGACATTAAATTTTACTCGGTTGGAAATGAACTCTTCATTTGGTCTTTTTTTTTTTTTACTCATTGTGATCAATCTGTTGAATTTTTCAGTTTGAAAAAAAATATGAAAGCAGTTTCATGAAAAGGTCATAGTATAGTTTGTCATAAAAATAAAAGTTATAGTATAGTATGTTAAAAAAAAGTCATGGTATAGTATATTGAGAAAAAAAAATGTTCATGGCATGATTATGTTGAAAAAAAATCATAAAAAAGCATAGTATGTACTGTATGTTAAAAAAACGGCATATAGTAAAAGTCATGGAAAAGTCATAGTATGGTAAGTGTATAAAAGTGATAAAAAAAAGCCATAGTATAGTATTTCGAAAAAATTAGTAACAGTATACTATGGTAAAATAAATCATAGTATAGTATGTTGATAAGTCATAAAAAAGACATTGTACATTATGTCGAAAAAATCATGAAAAACCCACAGTATAGTATTAAAAAAAAGTCATAGTATAGTATGTTGATAAAAGTCATAAAAAAGTCATAGTATAGTATTTGAAAAAAGTCATAGTATGTATGTCCAAAAAAGTCATAGTATAGAATGTCCAAAAAATCATGAAAAACCCATAGTATGGTATTTCAAAAAAAGTCATAGTACAGTATGTTAAAAAAAAGTCATAGTATAGTATGTCGAAAAAATCATAAAAACTCATTGTATAGTATGTTGAAAAAAATCATAAAAATATAGTATGTCAAAAAAGCTATGAAAAAGCCAAAGTATAGGATTTAAAAAAAAAAGTCAGAGTATAGTATGTTGAAAAAATCATAAAAACTCATTGTATAGTATGTCGAAATAAAGTCATAGTATAGTATGTCAAAAAAGTCATAAAAAGCCTTAGTATAGTATGTCAACAAAATCATGAAAAACCCATGGTATAGTATGTCAAAAAAGTCATAGTATGGTATATCGAAAAAAGCCATGAAAAAGCCATGGTATTGTATTTAAAAAAAGTCATAGTATAGTATGTTGAAAATAGTTGTAAAAAATAATTGTATTATATGTTGAAAAATCATAAAAAGGTCATAGTATGGTATGTCGAAAAAGGCCATAGTATAGTATGTCAAAAAAGCCATGAAAAAGCCATAGTATTTTAAAAAAAAGTCAGTATAGAATGTTGAAAAAAAGTCATAGTATAGTATGTTGAAAAATAAAATTGTTTAGTATGTCAAAATGTTGAAAAAAATCATAAGAAAGTCATAAGTAAGTCGAAAAAGTCATACAAAAGTCCTGGTATAGTATGTCGAAAATATTATAAAAAGCCATAGTATAGTATGTTCAAAAAAGCCATAAAAAATCCTTAGTACAGTATGTTGTAAAAAGCCATGTATAGTATGTTGAAAAAAGTTTAAAAAAAATCATAGTATGTTGAAAAAAGTCATAAAAAGTCATACTATAATGTATTGAAGAAAGTCATAGTATAGTATGTCGTAAAAAGTTATAAAAAGTCATAGTATAGTGTGTCGAAAAAATCATAAAAAGTCATAGTATAGTATGTCGCAAAAAGTTATAAAAAGTCATACTATAGTGTATTGAAGAAAGTCATACTATAGTATGTCAAAAAAATCATAAAAAGTCATAGTATAGTATGTCGCAAAAAGTTATAAAAAGTCATACTATAATGTATTGAAGAAAGTCATAGTATAGTATGTCGTAAAAAGTTATAAAAAGTCATAGTATAGTATGTCGAAAAAATCATAAAAAGTCATAGTATAGTATGTCGCAAAAAGTTATAAAAAGTCATACTATAGTGTATTGAAGAAAGTCATAGTATAGTATGTCAAAAAAATAAGAAAGTCATAGTATAGTATGTTGAAAAAATCATTAAAAAGTCATAGTATAGTATGTCAAAAAAATAAGAAAGTCATAGTATACTATGTTTAAAAAATCATTAAAAAGTCATAGTATAGTATGTTGATAAAAGTCATAAAAAAGTCATAGTATAGTATTTAAAAAAAGTCAGAGTATAGTATGTTGAAAAAATCATGAAAAAGTCATAGTATAGTATGTCGAAATAAAGTCATAGTACAGTATGTTAAAAAAAAGTCATAGTATAGTATGTCGAAAAAATCATAAAAACTCATTGTATAGTATGTTGAAAAAAATCATAAAAATATAGTATGTCAAAAAAGCTATGAAAAAGCCATAGGATTTAAAAAAAAAAGTCAGAGTATAGTATGTTGAAAAAAATCATAAAAAGTCATAGTATAGTATGTCGAAATAAAGTCATAGTATAGTATGTCAAAAAAGTCATAAAAAGCCTTAGTATAGTATGTCAACAAAATCATGAAAAACCCATGGTATAGTATGTCAAAAAAGTCATAGTATGGTATATCGAAAAAAGCCATGAAAAAGCCATGGTATTGTATTTAAAAAAAGTCATAGTATAGTATGTTGAAAATAGTTGTAAAAAATAATTGTATTATATGTTGAAAAATCATAAAAAGGTCATAGTATGGTATGTCGAAAAAGGCCATAGTATAGTATGTCAAAAAAGCCATGAAAAAGCCATAGTATTTTAAAAAAAAGTCAGTATAGAATGTTGAAAAAAAGTCATAGTATAGTGTGTTGAAAATAAAATTGTTTAGTATGTCAAAATGTTGAAAAAATCATTAAAAAGTAGTCATAGTATGTTGAAATAAAGTCATAGTATAGTATATTGCAAAAAGTTATAAAAAGTCATACTATAGTATATTGAAAAAAGTCATAGTATAGTATGTCAAAAAAATCATAAGAAAGTCATAAGTAAGTCGAAAAAGTCATACAAAAGTCCTAGTATAGTATGTCGAAAATATTATAAAAAGCCATAGTATAGTATGTTCAAAAAAGCCATAAAAAATCCTTAGTACAGTATGTTGTAAAAAGCCATGTATAGTATGTTGAAAAAAGTTTTTAAAAAATCATAGTATGTTGAAAAAAGTCATACTATAATGTATTGAAGAAAGTCATAGTATAGTATGTCGTAAAAAGTTATAAAAAGTCATAGTATAGTGTGTCGAAAAAATCATAAAAAGTCATACTATAGTGTATTGAAGAAAGTCATAGTATAGTATGTTGAAAAAATCATTAAAAAGTCATAGTATAGTATGTCAAAAAAATAAGAAAGTCATAGTATAGTATGTTGAAAAAATCATTAAAAAGTCATAGTATAGTATGTTGATAAAAGTCATAAAAAAGTCATAGTATAGTATTTAAAAAAAGTCATAGTATAGAATGTTGAAAAAATCATGAAAAACCCATAGTATGGTATTTCAAAAAAGTCATAGTACAGTATGTTAAAAAAAAGTCATAGTATAGTATGTCGAAAAAATCATAAAAACTCATTGTATAGTATGTTGAAAAAAATCATAAAAATATAGTATGTCAAAAAAGCTATGAAAAAGCCAAAGTATAGGATTTTTAAAAAAAAGTCAGAGTATAGTATGTTGAAAAAATCATAAAAAGTCATAGTATAGTATGTCAAAAAAGTCATAAAAAGCCTTAGTATAGTATGTCAACAAAATCATGAAAAACCCATGGTATAGTATATCGAAAAAAGCCATGAAAAAGCCATAGTATTGTATTTAAAAAAAGTCATAGTATAGTATGTTGAAAATAGTTGTAAAAAAATAATTGTATTATATGTTGAAAAAAATCATAAAAAGTCATAGTATGGTATGTCGAAAAAAGGTCATAGTATAGTATGTCGAAAAAAATCATAAGAAAGTCATAAGTAAGTCGAAAAAGTCATACAAAAAGTCCTAGTATAGTATGTCGAAAAATATTATAAAAAAGCCATAGTATAGTATGTTCAAAAAAGCCATAAAAAATCCTTAGTACAGTATGTTGTAAAAAGCCATGTATAGTATGTTGAAAAAAGTTTAAAAAAAATCATAGTATGTTGAAAAAAGTCATAAAAAGTCATACTATAATGTACTGAAGAAAGTCATAGTATAGTATGTCGAAAAAATCATAAAAAGTCATAGTATAGTATGTCGCAAAAAGTTATAAAAAGTCATACTATAGTGTATTGAAGAAAGTCATAGTATAGTATGTTGAAAAAATCATTAAAAAGTCATAGTATAGTATGTCAAAAAAATAAGAAAGTCATAGTATACTATGTTGAAAAAATCATTAAAAAGTCATAGTATAGTATGTTGATAAAAGTCATAAAAAAGTCATAGTATAGTATTTAAAAAAAAGTCATAGTATAGAATGTCGAAAAAATCATGAAAAACCCATAGTATGGTATTTCAAAAAAGTCATAGTACAGTATGTTAAAAAAAAGTCATAGTATAGTATGTCGAAAAAATCATAAAAACTCATTGTATAGTATGTTGAAAAAAATCATAAAAATATAGTATGTCAAAAAAGCTATGAAAAAGCCAAAGTGTAGGATTTAAAAAAAAAAGTCAGAGTATAGTATATTGAAAAAAATCATAAAAAGTCATAGTATAGTATGTCAAAAAAGTCATAAAAAGCCTTAGTATAGTATGTCAACAAAATCATGAAAAACCCATGGTATAGTATATCGAAAAAAGCCATGAAAAAGCCATAGTATTGTATTTAAAAAAAGTCATAGTATAGTATGTTGAAAATAGTTGTAAAAAATAATTGTATTATATGTTGAAAAATCATAAAAAGTCATAGTATGGTATGTCGAAAAAGGTCACAGTATAGTATGTCAAAAAAGCCATGAAAAAGCCATAGTATTTAAAAAAAAAGTCATAGTATAGTGTGTTGAAAAAAAAATTGTTTAGTATGTCAAAATGTTGAAAAAATCATTAAAAAGTAGTCATAGTATGTTGAAATAAAGTCATACTATAGTATATTGAAAAAAGTCATAGTATAGTATGTCAAAAAAATCATAAGAAAGTCATAAGTAAGTCGAAAAAGTCATACAAAAGTCCTAGTATAGTATGTCGAAAATATTATAAAAAGCCATAGTATAGTATGTTCAAAAAAGCCATAAAAAAGCCTTAGTACAGTATGTTGTAAAAAGTTTAAAAAAAATCATAGTATGTTGAAAAAAGTCATACTATAATGTATTGAAGAAAGTCATAGTATAGTATGTCGTAAAAAGTTATAAAAAGTCATAGTATAGTATGTCGAAAAAATCATAAAAAGTCATAGTATAGTATGTCGCAAAAACTTATAAAAAGTCATAGTATAGTATGTCGAAAAAATCATAAAAAGTCATAATATAGTATGTCGCAAAAAGTTATAAAAAGTCATAGTATAGTATGTCGAAAAAATCATAAAAAGTCATAGTATAGTATGTCGTAAAAAATTATAAAAAGTCATAGTATAGTATGTCGAAAAAATCATAAAAAGTCATAGTATAGTATGTCGTAAAAAATTATAAAAAGTCATACTATAGTGTATTGAAGAAAGTCATAGTATAGTATGTTGAAAAAATCATTAAAAAGTCATAGTATAGTATGTCAAAAAAATGAGAAAGTCATAGTATAGTATGTTGAAAAAATCATTAAAAAGTCATAGTATAGTATGTCAAAAAAATGAGAAAGTCATAGTATACTATGTTGAAAAAATCATTAAAAAGTCATAGTATAGTATGTTGAAAAAAGTTTAAAAAAAGCCATAGTATAGCATGTCAAAAAAAAATCATTACAAAGTCATAGTATAGTATGTCAAAAAAGTCATAATAAAGCAATAATATATGTGGAAAAAAGTTATCAAACAGTCAGAGTATGTCAAAAAAAAATATCATAGTATAGTTTTTAAAAAAAAGGTCTTAAAAAAATCATAGTATAGTATGTCGAAAAAGTCATAAAAATGTAATTGTATAGAATGTCAAAAAAAGTCATAAAAAGTCATGATATAGAATGTCGAAAAAGTAATAAAGTCGTAGTATAGTATGTCATAAAAAAGGAATAGTATAGTTAGTATGTCGAAAAAAGTCAAAATAATGACTTGTTTATGATTTTGTCGACATACTGTACCATGACTTTTTTCCAACATACTCTACTATGACTTTTTTCCAACTATACTATGACTTTTTATGATTTTTTTGACATACTATACTATGACTTTCTTCAATACACTATAGTATGACTTTTTATAACTTTTTGCGACATACTATACTATGACTTTTTATGATTTTTTCAACATACTATACTATGACATTTTTATAACTTTTTTCGACATACTATACTATGACTTCATCTCGACATACTATACTATGACTTTTTTAAAAACTTTTTTCAACATACTATACATGGCTTTTTTTCAACATACTATACTATGACTTTTTATGACTTTTTTGAACATACTATACATGGCTGTTTTATAATTTTACTATACTATACTAGGACTTTTTTATGACTTTTTCGACTTACTTATGACTTTCTTGACATACTATACTAGGACTTTTTATAACTTTTTGCGACATACTATACTATGACTTTATTTCGACATACTATAGTATGATTTTTTCAACATTTTGACATACTAAACTATTTTTTTTCAACATTCTATACTATGACTTTTTTTTTAAAATACTATACTTTGGCTTTTTTTCGACATACTATACTATGACTTTTTATGATTTTTCAACATACTATACTATGACTTTTTTTAAATACTATACTATGACTTTTTATGACCTTTTTCCGACATACTATACTAAGACTTTTTATGATTTGTTACGATTTTTATGACTTTTTTGACATTCTATGCTACCACTTTATTATGATTGTTTTCAACATACTATACTATGACTTTCTTATGACTTTTTTGACATACTATACTATGACTTTTTTCAACATACTATACTATGACCTTTTTTCGACATACTATACCACGACTTTTTTATGACTTTTTCGACATGCTATACAATTACTTTATTTTACATACTATACTATGACTTTTTTATGATTTTTTAATTACTTTTTATGACTTTTTTGACATAGTATGCTACCACTTTTTTATGATTGTTTTCAACATACTATACTATGACTATTTTCGACTTACTATATGACTTTATTTCGACATACTATACAATTATTTTTTCTGACTTTTTTAAACATACTATGTCTTTTTCGACATACTATACTATGTCTTTTTTATGACTTTTTCGACATACTATGCTATGACTTTATGATTTTTTTGACATACCATACTATGACTTCTTATGACCTTTTTCCGATATACTATACTATGACTTTTTTTTATACTATGTTTTTTGACATAGTATGCTACCACTTTTTATGATTGTTTTTAACATACTATACTGTGACTTTTTTATGACTATTTTCGACATACTACACTGACTTTATTTCGACTTTACTATACAATGACATTTTATGGCTTTTTTGTGACTTTTTCGACTTACTATATGACTTTATTTCGACATACTATACAATGAACATTTTTTGACATACTATACTGTGACTTTGTCATGCTTTTTTCGACATACTCTACAATGACTTTTTTATGATTTTTTTAACAAACCATACTATGACCTTTTTATGATTTTTTTTCGACATACTATACTACGACTTTCTTATGACTTTTTTGACATACTATACTGTGACTTTTTAATGACTTCTTTCTACATACTATAACACACTGACTATAATATAGCATTTTTCAACATACTATTGTATGACTTTTTTATGAGTTCCTTCGACATATATACTATGACTTTTTTTCGACATACTATACTATGTCTTTTTAATGACTTTTTCGACATACTATGACTTTTTTTTCTTCCTTTTTTCGAAAATACTATACTATGACTTTTTTTCGACTTACTATACTGTGACCTTTTTATCATTTTTTCGACATACTATACTGTGACTTTTTTTTCGACATAATATACTATGACTTTTTGAAAACTTTTTTTCGACCTTCTTAATCACATTAAGTGATTATTCTTGGCAAAGGGGATATGTCTGGCTTCACAACACTTAATGCAAACATATTTATCCTGCGTTTGAATCACTGTGACTGGTTATAGACACACACAGGAGACAATGAGAACTTTAATATTGTTTTTTTATTTTTAGAAGTCTGTGGCAGGTTGTCAATTTTATCTTCCAACACAGGTCTCCATGACCTCTGCAGTATTCATTTAAGAAGCACAAACACGAGACAGCAAGATGTTCTCTGATAAGAACCCAGACACTCGCTCACTGTACAACTAAACTAAAGTGCACTTCTGTCTCTTCTGAGAATCAAGAAACAAACAACTGAGCAACACTTTGGTCAGTCATGTCATTTTTTTTTGGAATGTGATAACAGGTTGGTACATTTTCTTTTCTTTTTTTAAACACTAACATACTCGGTCCTCATCCAAAGAAGTGCCAACTGGTGAGTCTTAACCCACACTTAAGGTGTGACTTAGGTCTCCAGCTTTGTCTCGACTACATTTCCAGCAAAAAAATATCTGCTTGGGTTATGACCTTTATCAAAACAGCAGTTCATAAAAGGCAATCATTCTGTAAGGCAAAACTATATTTGGACAGTAACACATTCGTATATAAGGACTTTGAGCAGCATTGGTTTGCAGAATCGATTGGCTTGACACCTTTTACACAGGCACCATGGTCTTTGTAAAAGACAATCAACGCTATTTGAAAGAGGAAAATGACATTTGGGCTGAGATTTTGGATGTAAAAACACCAACCTCCCAAGAATTTCAAAAGAATGCAAAAACATGTTAAGACTTTACAGAAGCCCTCAATCAGTCAGACATACACTAAGTTTCTTGTACTGTGCTACATGACTCACACTTTACAGTTAATATAACAAGCTCAGTTTTATGAATAATGTAATCCTGACTGAGCTGAAGGTTTAGTGTAAACAGTGAGACCTGCACTCACTATGCAACAGGGCTGGGGTTCGATGGCATTTTATCAAATCGTAATCAAGTATTGAATCAGGTTAGTAAATATAAATCTTTTCAAATCTCTTATTGAGTTCATTTAGCATTCAACATTTTCAAGGAACTAGATTTATAAATAACTAAATCTTAAAGTATCAGATCTGTAATCAGTTTTTGATCCTGAATCCTGTTGTTAGAGTGGTTATTCTTTCTCTAACAAACAAATCTTTGGCTGAGCACAGAAACCAGCTTACAGTGAGCACAATAATCAAACAAGTCAAGTTACTTATTTTGGCATGATATTTATGGCATTTACTATTTCCTCTGGCGAGAGTGATGGCAGCTCTTTGCTAGCAAGGCGTGAGGCTGAGATATAAGATTCAAAAAGAGATCCGTTAGCCTCACAATGAATCCGGGTATTTTGGGTGGAACCAGATCCAAAATGGAACCCGCTTTCGTCATCAAACCCTACCATGAACACACAGACATGGCACAAAAAAAAAAAAAAAAGGCACACAGAACATAATAGCCCTTTTTCTGTAAACCTTTTACATTATATGCGATAAGGCATTTGTTGTAAAATGGTGCTGCAGCTCCTTTAAGAGAGCTCAGTGCGTGTGGGTGTGTGTGTGGAAAGTGGGCAGAAGAGAGCTAGAGAAAGAGGAAGCAGACGTGTAGATGCGACAGGAGCAGAGTTGGTGGAATAAGTTTAAGTTTTGTACAGTGTGTGCGGTGTCTGAAATAAAAGGTTAACACATTGAACATTTTAACAGCTTATTAACGTGTGCTTGTTGCCCCGTGTGCGCTGATGCGCTCATCTGTTGACATTTACGAATGCCTTCCTACAGTTGCTTAATAAAAGCTTTCCACAGAAACAAACGTACATGTGTCATTAGTATGAGAAATAAATATCTTAATGCCTGTCGGGCTCGGACAGAAAAACGCGGCCCGATCCGCACTCTACCTACAAATGCATCTTAAGAATAAATTAGCACTCTGACATGTACTGGCTGTCTGTGCTGCAAAGTGAGGAGCTTTAAAGCTCACTGCCTACCAGTCCAAGCAAGGCATTAACAATGACCAGGACAAATGTCAGAGAAGAGATACGTAATGACACACAGAGGGAAGTCCTGAAGGCTGCGGTCATGTTATCACACAGTCTGGAGGCCTCTCTCGTGGCCGTCTAGCTGTACCTTTATCTTGTGCAGTTCCTCGATCTCCTGGTGGTGACGCTCCGTCTTGTGGCCCACCAGAGAGCGGTAGAAGTGAACGGCGAACACCACAAAAATCACCCCCACTGGGACCATGATGATGGTGGATGCCAGCGCAGCCTGCCAGCCGCTGTTCCGTGACACAGTTGGGGGTGTCGTAGGCTTGGCGCCGGCAGTGGCTGTTGTGGTGCAGCAGGCGGTTACCCTTTTGGCCCCGCCGGAGTCTACGGGCAGGAACTTGATCCAGCAGAGGAGCACCACCTCGGCTAAAAACAACAGGATGCCCAGGGCTGTGGAGAAGCCCCAGGCCAGCTCGATGAAGTAGTGCATGCGCTCGTGGGGCGACTCGCTGACCGAGTTGAGGTTGTGGATGTTGCTGACGGCCTCCACGTTGGGCAGGATGCAGGTGCTGATCAGCAGAGCGAAGAGGTGCACCGCCACCAGCACGGTGGTGCACACGCTGAAGGCAACGAGGAGCACAGGAGGGTAACTGTACTGCATCTCCAGCTGCACCTCCACCATGGCCACCTACGACACGTTAACAGGGAAACGGATAACCAGGTTACTATATGTTACAGCCCGACCGATAAATGATTTTTAAGGCCGATATCGATACAAATATTTGGTGATTTAAAAATCTGATATTCCGATATATCAGCCGTTATGTTTTTGTTTTTCACAAGTAAGTCCACAGTGTAATGTTGGGCTGTTATGTTTTATCATTGTTATCACTCATGTAGTTATTATTTCATCAAGATAATTAAGTTTGACAATTATTCCAAAAGTGGAGAACAAAAGACATTAATAATCCCAGGCTACATCACTGTCTGAAATACGATGGGATCATCGCTCTCACCTCAATGGCTGGGTGAAGTCCCAGCCGCCTATTTGCGATGATGGCAAACACTCACGTTTTACCCACTGAGCTTTGTGGTGTGGGCCCAAGGTGCTTTCTTCGGGTCATCAGGTGGGTACCCTCCTTCAACAGTGTTTCGTCAATTAAACCACAACACCTCCAGAGGGCTTGACAGCTAACCCCAGCATCGGCCCCTTGGGCTCCACAACCAGTGCCCTTTTAAGTGCTGCTCTTTCACTTTCCCCACCCAGATTTTATCCTGCCGGTTTGGGGATTGAACCGGCGACCTTCCGGTCCCACACTCGCTTCTCTAACCTTTAGGCCACCACTGCCCAACCAGTGCCAGCCTTGCCTCTGCGTCTGCCACAGCCCTGCTTGCTGACCATTTCCATCCTGTGCAGATGGTGATATCTGCTTGGTGGACCAATTGGTCACTACTGTCGCGGAGCATTATCACCTGCCGGGCTTTGGCCACCTTAAACTCTTCAACAACAGATGTTAATGGCAGCTGTAGTTTGCTTTCTGTACAGGCCGATACAGCTCAGGAAGCAAGCTACAGCTGCCATTAACATCATCAATATAAATACTCATATTTCTGCATTAAAAATTAACTAAATTAAAAATACAAAACTTTTGTCAGCAAAATGTACTTATCAAAAGTACTAATTATGCAGAAGGGCCATTTTCAATAGTGTTATATCATTATATATAATTTAACCTGTAACTGATGCAATAACATTGAAGCAATATTTCAGTGCCATATCTGGCCAAGGTTCATCTAATTTATAAACTTTTTAAAACATGTCATTGACTTTGGGGTAGAACAGTGTATCATATTTCATAATCAAAAAATATATTTTCTATGTAAAACAATCTGTAGTAATAATGATCAAATATATGGTTGTAGAGAATACAGTTTATATCATCCTCTGATGTGGAAGTATTAAGTGGCATGAAATGGTACAAGTAGCCTATCCCTCAAAATTGTACTTAAGTATATATTACAATACTTAAGTAAATGTACATAGCTACTTTTCATCAATAGAAATTAATATTAGGAGCCTTCTATTTTTTATAGGCTATTAATACCATACGGCTAGTGTATGCACAATCACAAGTCACAATTTGAAACAGAAATGCATCTAATCAAACTGCATGTGAAATAAGTGCTAATTATTAAATTGCTGCATTATAATAATATGGATAACATGACATATGGAAGGTAATAGTAATTTCTGCTGTATGTCTGTTCATCTCTTACCGCCTACAGTTTTACTTGCATTTAAATAAAATAAAAAAAGCTGTGGTGGATAAAAATCGTGCATGAGTCAAACACAAAAAAAGGTCAAATGTATCAAATTGAGAAATACAAGTTGGCTTGTATCTCACTTACTGTAATACTGTAATAACTAGTTGAGTCAGAATTATGACTTATAATGATTATTAGTGCAGGGGAACAGTGTCATGCAGTTTAAAAAAGGGCTCGCCCAACAACACCCATCCAGATTCAACTACCAGTCACAGAGCTTCAAGATTATCTTGAACACAACTGGATCTGGTTTTTGTAACTGCACAAACAACTTCTAGTCCGTCTAAGTAGTTTGGAGGGAGTTCACATGAAGCTCCAATGTATTTATTTTATTGCAGATATTTTGACCACATTTGGTTCTTTTTCGAGGCAAGAGCAGCTTCACATACATACATCACCTTCACTGTGGCTGGTGGATACCCAATTTTACCAGCCACTTTTTCCAGAATTCAAATTTACAGAAGAAAGTGCACTAGCATATTTTGAATTGCTTCAATACATTATTTTTATTATTATTAATACATATTTTATTAATATAGGCAAATAAAAAGTGATGTGAAAAAAAGCCTGCGAGACCATGGTACAATTGTGTTTGGTCAGTTTGGTCATATTCCACAGTAATTGCATTGTAATACATGTTTAATGAACAAAAAAAGATATTGACTCATCTCTCAGTAACATAGCACTAAACAGTCCCTCCAGGATTTCGGGGCCTTTTTTTGAGATTGTTGCGGCCCAAAATGTCTGATTTTTGCGGGATCTTTTGTAAAAAAATTGCGATAAAAGTTGCCATGTCTTTTGTATTAAATTACTCTGGGCTGAGTTTTCCTGGTAACCTTTCCAAAAAGGCTCAGGATGCTGTAAATGTTGGTATAATATGAAAATGGCTGGCGGATTTAAGACAAAAAATAATAATTTATTGAATGAATCAAATGTGAACATTTTTGTCAGTGGCTTGTTGATCTTAACAGTGTTAGTTAATTTCCTAACCTGGCCTGGGACACACATTCATACGGTTTGATAAAGTACTTATTGGACTTTAACTTATCATTGCACTTACAATAACGACCGTAGCTGTCCTCAATTTAGGTCATCGTGTACGTCTCATCTCCGTTTTTTCCTGCATCCACCGTGTGTGTGTGTGTGTGTGTGTGTGGGTGTGTGTGGTACTGAGCAGCAGAGAGCCGACAGCATTAAAACAGCAGCAGCTTTCAGCGACTGAAAAATCGTTACAGCGTACATTGATATTTAATGGCAGGACGGTCTGAAATGTTTTGCATGGTCTTTCGCTGTACGTTTTGTCAATGCGCCACTTGTTGTGAAAAATAGGCTACCTTCTCTTTTTCTTTACTTCGCCCTCAACAGTTTGTACATTCATAGCTAATGCTGACTCCGCGGCGGGCCTCTTAACACCGACGATATGTCACCACGTTTTTAACCGATAATTTTCGTTTCGTCTGTACCTCAGCTCAGCAACATGGTGTCACGGACTAGCGCTGAAAACTACTCGACAAAAGTCTGGAGTTGACGGAAATATGCGTGGCCAAAGTCCCGTCTGTGAACGGTTTCATTTCCTATAAGTTCTTCACAATAAAAGTCCTCCGTTATTTTGGTATTTGAATGTTTTTATTATGAAGCAGCAACATCCGGAAATGTTGGGCATTTATTAGCAGTAACGTAACGCGACTCCCAGAGTGATAGGCTCTGGCGACTCCTATAAGCATTGTGCATTGTTTCTTAGCAACAGCATTCTTTGACAAAAGTTGTCCAATCCGTTACAAGGAATGTTTTACAATCCACCCGCCACTGTGGCTGGTATATATTGTTTAATTGGTTTGAGTAGTAATTCTTAACGTTTTAATGTTTCTGAAACTGTGTAACTTTTCATCCGATGATCATAAATGAGCTGTAACAGCAAACGAGACGAACAGTTGAAAGAACGCTATTTTTATATAGTTTTTATTAATGCCTTTGCCCGGGTCAGATTTTTCCCGCAAAGTCACAAAATGATCTACGGCAGGCAGGCCGGCTCTACAGTCACACATTCTGACGGGTCACAGATTTCTGTACGACACCGTGTCACGAGAGTAGCATTGTAACAACTGTGTTAGTGTATCCAGCCAGGTAAAGGGTACCAGGACATTTCTTTATATAGGCCTAATTGTATTTTAATTTCATTTTAG
The DNA here is from genome assembly GCF_031162955.1 of Sander vitreus. Taxonomy (NCBI): domain Eukaryota; kingdom Metazoa; phylum Chordata; class Actinopteri; order Perciformes; family Percidae; genus Sander; species Sander vitreus. Next base: position 4,485,061 of record NC_135867.1, read on the forward strand.
AAGTTATCTGCTGTATTTATGGTTGAAACTGGGGCAGGGCCATCACAGATAAAGGGAAATTAAACGAAAAACAACTAAAAGCTATAAGGGAAAGTGGTGAAAACAAAGTGGCCGCTAGAATCAACGCAAAC